>NC_040882.2:13784850-13822350 GCF_900634795.4 Betta splendens | reverse complement strand
GAGTGTGGGTGAAAGTGTGCGTGCGAGGGCGCATTTTGCGGCGACAGCGAGCGGCAGCGGGACAAAATGTATGTCATTCAATGCAATCAGAAGGCATTTGTGACAGTCATTAAAAGGTGTGAAATGTGTGTCAGGCTGCGTGGGAGGGTGTGTGTCAAACGGAGGGAGACAGAGTGTACCGACGGGAGGTGGGTTCTGTCGTGTGTGTGTGTGTGTGGGGGGGGGGGGGGGGGGGGGGTGTCCAGAAGATGCATCTCAACACAAATGATGGCAGAAAAGAGGAGCAAATCTGAAACGTGCCACGTCACGTTAATGTAAAGTGTGACCGTGTGTGTGTGTGTGTGCGCGTGTGTGTGTGCGCGTGTGTGTGTGTGTGTGTGTGTGTGTGTGTGTGTGTGTGTGTGTGTGTGTGTGTGTGTGTGTGTGTGTGTGTGTGTGTGCGTGTGCGTGCGTGAGATGAGCTCTCTCCTGTTCCATAGTTTGAGTTCAACTCCTCCAGGATCCGTTTGGGTTTGCGTCGCCTCCATTCAGGGAGGCCCGAGCCCTTCTCTCCTTTTTGCCAGTTCATCTGCTCCCTCCATCCTTCCTTCCTTTCCTCGGGATCCTTCATCCCACACTCCTGCCGCTCCCGTCCTCCCCTCCCGTTCAGCTTCGTTTCCTTTAGTGTGCAATTCCTCCACAGTCCTTTCTTTCCTCGTCTCCCTCCCTCCCTCTCTTTTTTTTCACTTCAGCATTCAGACGCCGCTTTATTCCTCCTCCCCAGACAGCACTCTCTCTCTCTCTCGCCCTGTTCTTTTCGCTTTATTCTTCTTTTTCATTTCACCGCCCTCCCCTCCCCGCATTCCCCACCATCACTGCCCCCCCCCTGCCCCTCACTTCTTTTTACTTTTGCGTTTTAAAAAAAGCGTTTGGAAAAAGAAAAAAACTTTCATAGATGGTTCTACCTCAACACTTCCACAAACGAGGTCTAAACTTCAAAACTACAGCATAGTACAAGGAGCTATAAAAATATACACAGAGTTCAGAGACCCTAGAGGGGGAGGGAGGGGGGGAGGAGAGGAAGGGGAGGAGGGAGCGAATGAGAGAGGGAAGAGAGGAAGAGAGAAACAACCTCTGTTCACCGGGAAAATTAAAAAAGGGATTAAATTAATATACAGCGCAAAGGGAAAAGGAAACAAGGTCGTTCTAAGTTGTGACAAACAAAAACAGCAGATAAAAAATGCCTAGCAACAGAAGTGTAGTTTAACAAAGTGGGTAAAAATAATAAACAATAGAAAACAAAACATCTAGAAATTATTTACTGGATATTCATATATATAATCTATAAGTGTTGATAGCGATAAAAAAATCTCACTTTTTTGATATTCGCTCACTATTTTGTGTTTTGGTATTTAAGACAAGTCTAAAGAACCCACGCGTTCGCACACAAAGCATCCACACACGTACACACTCACACAAACTAAACCCCCACACAGACATATGCCAACTCATATGCAGACCGGCTGTAGTGAAGCACACTCACTGCACGCACACGTCTAATGTGGAGCAGCAGCGCCGGCAATTATTATCCGAGTCGTACGCGCACTCGCACGATCGCACACGCACGTTATTAAAATATACAAGATTCTGAGTGTCACCGATCGGTCGGACCTCCTCGGGCCGGGCCCGGTCGCGCGACCGTGGCCCGGGCTTGGTGATCGGAGTCCGAGGCCCCGGTTATCTCTGGAGAAACAAACAAAAAAAACAAACTAGAATCCTATTGGTGAGTTAGTGGCGGGGGCCGGTCTCTGATTGGCTGATCTGCTCTGAGGGGGGCGGTGCAGCGGGTGGGCAACCGTGGCCTCTGGGAAGCAGAGTTCTCCGGCGGCTATGGGGGTTCTCTCAGGGGTGTCTTTTGTTTTTAAGTTGTAGTTCTGTACTTTCTCGGTTTTCTTTTTTAAAACCTCTCGTCCCAACGTCGGGTCCGTGTTCCTAGAAAAGCAGCGTGTGGCACACACACACACACTGGGACAACGCTTTAATTCGTTGTGGGTGGGGCTTACAGAGCTCTGAGTGAACAAGAAGGGGGCACTCAGAGGCTCATGCCCCCTTGTTAGGGCCTTGTTAAGAAGGGCTACGTCCGGGTACGACACTGCCCTTAACACACACTTAGAGGCCCAGCTGTGTAGGGACCAGGGTGAGGTGGCTTATTTAGCTGTGGCCGGGGGTGTGGGCTCACAGGGCGCAGAGGGGGGTCCATAGGACAATAACGGTAGCATCGGGGGGTTTGGAGTCAGAGCTGTGACGGAAAGCTTTGCTGTGGCTTCGACTGGAGGAGGGGATTGGTGGCTAATGGGTGGAGAGCGGTGGGTGTGTCCAGTTGCCCGGAGCTGAAGCCGTTTCATACTTTGTAGTAGATGTTGGCCGGGCTCTGTGGCGGCATCTCCTGCACGATGTAGACAGGGTGCCCGTAGTCCCCGCTCACTTTCTCGTAGTGCGGGCAGTAGGCCGAGTCCGACGTCCGGAGGGGGATGATGATGTCGCTGGGCTCGGAGCCGTTGTTGTTGGAGCTGCTGATGCCCCCGCCGCCCCCCCGCTTGGGGCTGGTGAGGGAGGAGAGCGACAGCGGGGGGTGGTGGGTGTCCGAGTGCTTGGCGTGCCGCCGCCGGTAGCACACCACGCAGATCACGGCGGTCACCAGCAGCAGGAAGGCGGAGCCCCCGGCGGCGCCCGCGATCAGGGCGATGTTGGAGGGCTGGAGGGGCCCGTTCTCGCCCTCGCCCCCGAAGCCGCCGGATCCCCGGGACTGGGTGCCGTTGCTCGCGCCGCCTGAAAGACAGCACACGGTCATCCTGCGTTACAAGCCCAGCCGCGAGAATGCTCGTTAGATGAGCTTGAGCAATAACACGAGCGCCTCTCACCACTGGTGTTTGCATGAGACTTTAGGGGAACATACCAATCGTTCCGGCTCTGCACCACAGTGACATGACTAATGGCGCCGGTTGAGCTCAGCTAGCGAATGCTGCGGAGGCCGAACCCAGTGGAACGCGGGCGAGAATGTGGTGTAGCTCCCGGCAGCTTTTTTTATTGACAGTGAGTCCAATTCCCCAACTTCAACCACTGTATTTACTCCGCATGAAGAGATCCCGCCCCCTGATCTGCTTCCCGCACCGGACCAGCACCACGGGCCCTCCCGCCTGTCTGTTTATCAAGCTGTCTGTCTGTTTATTAACCCGTCTGTCTCACTACCTCTCGAATCGTCAGTTGATTGCTGCCTCCGGCTGAAACCTAAGATCTTCACAGCCTCGGAGCTCACAGTTCTCCTCTGTGGGAGGCCGGGTCAGAACTCAGCAGGTGGACGACGGTCAGGGGTTGCGTGTGCGTGTTTGTGTGGCCCCGGCACCGGGCCGTGTGAAAGTCTGTGGCGAACTGGTTAGGACCGGTAATGCAAGTCGCTGCTTTTCAGCCTATTGGATTGGTCCATCATTATTCTTGGCACACGTCCCCCCCTTCTCCCTCTCCGTGCTGCGTCTCCTCCACTTCCTCGCCCTCCCTCGCTCCGCCGTTCTCTCTATCTTTGGGTTATTGTGGCTTTAATGACCCACCTCGCAACACAAAGACACGCACGGCGAGCGCACACAAGCGCGGACGCAAGCGCGAGGCCACCCATGGCGCCGGACTGCCTGGCAATGCCGGACGTCGATTACACTCCTTTCTCCACCTCCCGCTTTCTTCCTTCCTCCATTAAGGCAGCATCCCTCATTCTCCAGCTCCATTATGAGTGCCGCCTCTCACCGGCTCGCTTTATTATATCCTCTTCCTTTACCTCACCACCTCCTTGTCCTCAACCCGTTTTCCAATTCTGTCCTCCTTTCCCCCCAAAACCACAGAAGTTCACTCTTTAATGCCGACCCTTCTCACCGTGCCCCTGTTTCTGATTTCATTAGGTGGATTTCACCTTGAGAGAGACCTGACCAGCAGGTCAGGAATCCACAGAAGTCAAGGTAAAACACACATTTCCACTGGGTTCAGGCTCCTGCAGGAGCGGGGAAGCTTTTCTAGAGATGCTTCCACTAAACTGTGGCACAAGTTAAATGCAAATTTTCCAAATCATGATGAAAGTGTGAATCATCAACAACCTTTACATGAATACATTCTAGAAGATGTGACAAGTTTACATAATTAGCACCACTAACTCTGATGCATCGTGGCATTTCGTCGCCGCTTCCCACGTAAGATGACAGTTGTTTTCTCCTCATGAATTAATTTGCCTCTTCCCGTCTGCGCGCACCGTGTGGCGTTTTATGGGATGCCAGGGCGACGCCGGAGCGCCCGGATGTGCCCCTGAAGGGCCCCTGCGTGCAGCTACTTTGCACTCGCGTAAAGTCCTGACACTGCTTCTTTTTGCTTTGTGTGTTTCTAACGGAGCGACGACGTGACGCGAATGCGACAGCGGGCGACGCAGAAGCAGCGAGTTCCGTCTCCTCTATCACCTGAGACAGGAACGACGCTGGCTTTTTACATTTCTGTCAGTTTCGGGAAAAAAAGCACCAAGTGCACTAGAAAAAGCAGCTGAAATTCAGATTATGTCGCTGTCATAACCAGACACCAGTGCAATATAAAGTAGCCACATCTTCCTTTTTATGTGAATGTACACAGAGGGTTATTGGAAGCGTGTGGCCTATGTTTAAAGAACATTTAATCTGCTCTGAGATGTTCCCCGGTTCCCTGAACGCATCTGGACGTTTCCCCAGCGAGCTGCATGTGCGAAGGCAAACACACACGCTGACTCTTCCTTCTTCACCCCACCACATAATGCGGGTGATGCAGTGTGGTGATCTCCGCTGTGTCGTGTCACGGCTCCTTCATGCTCTGCCCTCGCTGAAATCGAGCCGGGTTTCTCCCCGCGTGGAAGCGCCTCCGACTCCCGCCGCGCTCCCCGTGTGTGAAAGTAAAACCCGTCGCAAGCGTCCGGACACGATTCTCCCGACTCTGCCTGGAGATTATATGTGAAATCAGCTCCTGACTGCCGCACTGGCTGTTTGCGTCTACTGCTGCCGGGCTTCGCTATCTGATCGCAGAGCGAAAACACCACTTCACAATAAAAGTCACCGTCTGGTGAGAACTGATGAAAAGATACCAAAATGTCTGAATATTGCTGAGCTTGGCCTCTTCATTCCAGGCTTTAGGCCATTAGTGCACATTCAGTCAGGCTGCAGTTTGTGTTTGCACCATACGTACAACTGTTACCCAAGCCCATGTCTGAATCTAATGATTATGTCTCAGATCCGTTGTTAGAAGAGGCATCTTTTTATTTCCTGCAATATTTATAGACAGTTTATCTTCAGTGGATATCGGAGATTCTCTAAGCGCCATAAAGAGTAAGTTAAGAGCGCGTGTTTGCAATTTGACTGAATTATGAATGAGATGAAGCGATTTAATGTGCCGCAAATAATATCAACTGGGTGACAGGGGGAAAAATTGAATGAGAAAAAAAAAAATCTAATGCAGATGCTGTTCACAGAACATATCTGCTCTGAGTGTTATCTGTTCACATCTCATATCCCGATAATGTATCTGTATTTGTTTACATCCCTAGAGAGGATCAGATGAGACAAACAAACAAAAGACAATCTATCCGAATCTGAATACCCAGCAACACTCGCAGTTATTAGCCGAGATCATTTCAAGTGTATTCACGGGAGGATTGGAAATTCTAGCATTACTGCTGCGTCAAAACAATTATTTTAGATATGTGGTTACATGTGCGCTAACGCGTCCGCGACGGAGAGCCGAGGATGTGTAAAATCCCTAATTATGCGCCCGATGTAAATCACTCTCCCAGCATCGCTCGCCTCGTCTTCGTGGAACGACGCCGCCGCTCGCTTCACACGTACGCTTCTCACCTACGCGAGGTATGGACGCGCCACCGGCGGACGCGCAACTGCATCAATTCACGCGTTTGGGTGCAGCGCGCAGACAAACAGGAAGGGGGGGGGGGGGGACATCTGGGAGAGAGGGAGTGGGTGCGACAGCCTCCCTCCATCTCCTTGTTGTGGTCACTCTCTGCTTTTCAATAATTCTCCTCTTTCTCTCCCCTCATCTTTCTGTAATTCTCGTCTTTCTCGTCCTTCATTTCAAAGTCTCTCTCTCTCTCTCTCTCTCTCTCTCTCTCTCTCTCTCTCTCTCTCGCGCGCGCTTTCTCCCCGTCGCTCACTTTCGATGGAAGTTCCAGAATCCAGGCCGCCCCAAACTAATGACAATAATAACTCTCTGAAATGTCGCCGCCGGTCGAGCCCTCTCTCTCTCTCTCTCTCTCACCCTCACTCTCTCCCCCTCCCACTGCTCTCTCTCCCTTTCTCCTCCTGCGTCTTTCTTCCTCCCTCCTTTTCTTGTCCTTCTCCCAAGGCAGCTATTAGCCATCCATTCCCCGCCTGCGGCACTTAGCTTAGCCGGGCAGGGCGGAGAGGGACAGAGAGCAAGAGAGACAAAGAGAGAGAGAGAGAGAGAGAGAGAGGGGGAGACGGAAAGATATGGAATTAAATAGAGAGATTCACAGATGTCACCGCTGCACATTCTCCATCTGTCGCCCTCTCCCTCCCGCTCCCCGCCTCTCTCTGCCGTTTTATCTCGCAGCCTCTCGCAGGCTTCCTTCCCCTCCATCCATTTTGCGGATGGATCCGCCGTGGGTCGTCTCCGCTCGCTCTACTACTCACCTGGGTTTCTGCTGGTGGTGCGTCCTGCTGGCTCCTTCTTCGGAGGCAATCCATACGGGCCTGCGGAGGAAACAGTGAGAGTGGGATGAGCTGCCTGGCAAAAAAAAGAAATGAATAAATAAAGAGGCCAAACTGTTCATCTGTAGCAGATAAGGCTCTCAGGGCTGAAACCAATAAGTGACATTAACAAACAGAGAGGCAGCCAGAAAGGAAAGCAGAGACAGAGGAGCTTCAATAAAGGCTTCCCTCCCTTCCAGTCCCATTATGGGAGAGCACATATTGATTGGGCTGCGATGTGCTGTCTATGAGCACTTTTCCATTTGTTTGAATGGGAAACTAAAGAGAGAGGCCGCTTGGCGTTTTGGCCAGAATGAGTTTACGCAGGGCCATAACGGCTTGTAATCTGTAGTTGCTAAATCAGGCCATCTGTCTAGCGAGCCCTCAGTAATGGTGATGGCATTAAAGTGCATTTACGTGACACATGCAAACGCACGCACACACACACACACACACACACACACACACACACACACACACACACACACTCACACACACACGCTGTTCTCGTGGCTGAAAGAGATGGTTCAGAAAGCACTAATTTCATTTGTGTCTGGCGTGCGGCCGACACTGGGCTGCAGGAGGATCTCATGTTGGAAGAGGACTTATTACAGCTCTGCCTTTCAAAAGAAGCTGTGCCGCAGGTCATTGCAGAGGGAGAGCGAAATAGATAAAACCGTGGGGCGCCTATGGATGAAAGTGCACCGGGAGCCCGCAAGAACACACACCGCATCGCGCCTGTGCACAACAACTCCGCGCCTGTGTGTGCACAGCTGTCAACCCGTATATACTGACATTTAGAGGAGTGTATGGCTATTGGCTGGCGGCTCCCTCGTGAGAGCCCACCAAACAGAAGTTAGGGGCGGTGCTGTCTGGATCAATAGGAACCGCTGTGTGGTCGGAGGAGGCCAGCGGAGGGAGGTTCATGTGCAATGTGTGTTGGAGGGACAGAAAGGAAGCAAGGAGAATAAAATGAGAGACGACAGGTCGTGTGTGTGCATGTGTGTGTGTGTGTGTGTGTGTGTGTGTGTGTGTGTGTGTGTGTGTGTGTGTGTGTGTGTGTGTGTGCCAAATCTCATCAGAGATCACCATGAGGCGGCACGTCGCTTATTTAGACGACAAACAACACAGACGTGACCTTTCAGCCACACAGCAGATAAGACAGAGAGACAGAGGAAGAGAGAGAAAATAACATGGAGAGAGAGGCGCGCGCGGAGAGATGACCGGCGTGAGAGCTGAAAAGGAGGTGATGAGGACAGGGAGGAAGGGAATTTGAAAAGGAAGCGAGCAGCGCGGCTTTAATGAAAAGGCTGAGGGAACAGAAGCAATGAAGGAGTGGCGCAAAGACAAATAGAGGGAAGGAGGAGAAAAGACGATGAGATGAGAGGAAACGAAAGGTGACAAAAAAAAGACGGGAGAGCATTTTGGAGCTGCACAGAGTCGGGCAGTAGCGCTGGAGAGAGGCTGGAGGAAGGCAGCGCTTCCATCGCCCCGGTGGTGAAAGAGCCGAGGGAGAAGGAAGTGAGAGCGTGGGTGGTGGTGCTGCTATTGAGCGGAGCTGACTGCGCTGATGCTATGGGCCGATAGAGGAGCCGCACGGCGCTTTGCTGAAGAGCACCTCCACTGCACCGGGCCCGATAACACAAACGGGCTAAGGAGGCGTGTTTGTGTGCGAGGTGGGGCGTTTGAAGGACAGGTGCCCATTATGCCCAGGAATGTGCAGCTCGGTGCAAACGCTTAAACGGGCTTTTTTCTTTTAACGTCTGCATGCGAGGGTCAATGCACGACCCATTTCCCAAACAACTGCAGCTATGAGTCATTAAAAACCACCAAGTGTGGCCTTTAACGCTGAAAGGGCTCGTTTTGTTGTCGCGCTCGGTGGCAGGTCTGCGTGCGGGGAAACGCCATCGGGTCCCGGCCCGCCTGTAACGTACGCGCTGTGTGTGTGTGTGTGTGTGTGTGTGTGCGTCTCAGCGTGCGAGTGTGTGTCCAGCGTGAGTCAGTAGTAGTTAAAAGGCAAAGTGAGGAGGGAGTCAACAGGGCTCATTAGAGCTGACTGATCCCACACTTCTCCACTGTTCTCACCACTTAACGAGTCCTAATATGCTCAGCGAGAACAGGCGTGTGTGTGTGCGTGTGTGTGTGTGTGTGTGTGTGTGTGTGTGTGTGTGTGTGTGTGTGTGTGTGTGTGTGAGGCAACAAAGAGGCAGATAAGAGAGATGGTTGAAGAGTGGATGAGGCTGCGTGTCAGATAAGGTGCCGTAATGAACGTGTACTGTACAGATTCGGTGAACTGGAACCAGTGTGTGATAGTCAGGCCAGTGTATGGTGGTCTCAGGCGTTGTCCATACGTGTGGGAGGCTTGAGAGACAGGACGGCGAGAGGACTTACTCTGTCCCACTTTCAGGACCACCTTCATGCCTTGCGTGGCACACACTCCACCTCTCATGCTGTCCAGGCCTTGGCGGGTCCCATCAGACGTAGCTGGAGGGAAAGGAAGGCACGGAATTAGCCATGTAGCATGTGGCTCACACACACACGCACGCACGCACACACACACACGCACGCACACACACACACACACACACACACACACACACACACACACACACACACACACACACACACACACACACACACACTGGTGAAGCCACACAAACTACAGCGTCTGCTCATATGGTCAAACCACTGCAGAGTCGTCCGTCGAGTGACATTTGCAGAGGCAGCGATTTAAAACTCCACCAGAAGCTCTGAAATGTCAAACTGCGAGGCAGCAGCACTTTAATAAGTCCTCATTTAGCAGCGCGTTGAAATTTATTAATGCCCCCGCTGCGCCGCGCCCGACGCCGCCGCTGCCGCCCGCCTGCGATCGCAGCTCGGGCCGGAGGAAAGGCCCGAGACTGGAAGGTGGAAAAGAGAGAGAGTGACGGTAATCTAATCAGAGGCGTATATGAAAAAAATGGAGCCCCTGAGATAGAAAGCATGACACGGAGAGAAACGCAACCTGACAGCAGACTGTGGTCAATGAGGTAACGCTCACACCCCATTACCAATGTCACTCTGCCTTTGTTAAATTATGAGAATTAAAGAGAATTCCTGATGCGAGAAGCAGGGACTGATGAGGACTGTTAATGCAGCCGCTGGAGGATCTGATACGAATCTGTAAGATGTGAACTCTCCGCCAGGACGATTCGATCGGGAGCAGCCGAGGTGCGATGTCACATTTCAAAATCAGCATCCTGACCTGTTCACGGAGCCGACAGGCGTATTTGCGGCGAGGCTTTCGAGGAGGCCGGAGGAAGTCGAGCAGCGCCGATAAAGTGCAGGGGCGACGAGGGGACGTGCGAGAGAGCACAGATCCCTGTAAAACCCGAACACTTCGCCTCACATAAAGCCTGCCGGCGAATGCGTTAAAGATCACCGGCGTGCAGGTCGCAGAGGCTGCGGGAGGAGGAAGGAGCCGCTTCGGGCCGGGACGGGCGGAACCATAAAAAAAATAGAGGGACTGGAATATGAGCGAGCGAGAGAGAGAGAGAGAGGAGGAAGAGGAGGAGGTGAAGGGTGAAGGGAGGACAAGTGAGAATGGCACCTCTGCGGCTGACGCCCCATCAGCTGTGCAGCCAGTAACAATCCTTCATACGCATTAACGATCCACAGCCACGCACGACGTCTGGCTGCACATTTAAAGCCACACTTTCTGACTGATGTGCTCGAGAAAAAAAACAAAAACAGCAGCAAATGTATTCTTCCTTCCACCAAACACCCTGCGCACCACCCGTCTATCCTTATTTTCTCCATTATAGCCCCCAGGGCTAACCCTCACCTCTTCTCTTTAAAAAAAAAAAATAAGAAATCATTTTCCCCCTGCCACTTTGCTTCAGGCTATAGATTAGCCTGTCTGAAGCGAAACAGAGAGGGAAGGATGGCGGACGAGCGAGAGGGAGAGAGAGAGGGAGGGAGGGAGACGCGGAGGTGTGAAAAAGAGGCAGCTTTACTTCCAACACCTCCCTCCGTCTCTCCTTCCATCCCTGCAGGATGCTGAGTGTGAAAGCAGGAGGAGGAGAGAAGCAGGCGGAGGTCAAGGCGAGCAGCAGTATGGTGGGAAAGCGAGCAGACAGGCGCGGATGAAGGGACGTATAAACAGGTTTAAATAAAGGCCTGCGAGAAAGTTCCGCCGCGGCTCGTTGTGCTGCAGGACCCACTCGCGAAGCCGACTTGTCTCTGTCTGTGAGGGCTTTGTAGTATTTACTGCTCCGCTAATGTGGGAGGAAAATTAAATTTATTTTAATGAAGTTAAAATAAATAGAAAGTAGCGAAGTGTGCCAAATTAAGAGCAGCCCTAGTTTGATCAGAGCCTAATTGTTTCAATGAAATAATACATTTTCGGTGAGTTAAATATCTCTGAATGCTCAGGATTTGTGTTTAGGTTGCTCTGGTGTGATTAAGTGCTTCAGTAGGTGGATTCACGAATGATGTGGTTACCCCACACACACACACACACACACAAACCACAAACACACACGCTGCACAGCAACGGACAGACCCACAAACAGGACACAAATCCTTGACATGCAAACGCTGATCCAATGCTGCACACACACACACACACACACACACACACACACACACACACAAACACACTCCATTTTGACATGTCTGATCGCTGAGAACATTGATTTCACGGCTTCATTAAAATATTTACAACTTCGTAATTAATTTCATATGTGAGTAGTTTCTGGGATCAGTTCAGCATCATATTGAATATTCATGACACAAATTTTCTTCCTGTTTCATCAGGGGAAGTCAGGAACACACAGTAAACAATGAACCTTGTCTAGTTATCCATTATTATCAATACTATTTTTTTTATTACTGTTGTTGTTGTTGTTGTGTATTAACCATTGTGAATCAGTAAAAATTACTGAAACTATTTGCATTAACTGCTATTTTAACAGTTTTATACTAAACTGTATATACAAAAGTATTTATAAACAAAATACTTCAACTGAACTACGTAACATCTATTTTTTTAACATAATCAATTATATATTACTTTCCTGCGGCTTCACCAAAATACTTAAAATGCTAAAGAATGAAAATGAATAATAAATCCTCTCAGTCTCAGTTTTCCCAAACTACCTTAACAATCTAAAAGATTTAATAACAGTCTCGGAAACGTTGTTCATCGTTTGCTAAATAAAACATACACCTTCATACAAAAAACACAGCGCAGACACAGAGGAGACTCCACGCTTTCAGCCTCTAGGACAAAAAGGGGCCGATCCTAAACGTGGGCCGAGTGTCGCAGCTTGGACGGAGCGCAGGGACGACGGCATAAATGCCACTAACCGATCAGACGGGGAAAGGAGGAGAGCAGTGATTTCCCAGAGTAATAACTGCTGATACATGAAGGAGGACAAGAAGGTGACAGGAGACGAGGGAGGTGAGGAAGATGAGGGCGAAGAAAGTGGGAGGAGGTCGTGCAGGGAAGCGAGGCACAGAGACTGATTGCCTGTGACAAGCTGTTGGTGATATGATGGGGACAGGAGACTATGTGAGACGATAGAGATGACCTCCAGCCCGCAGGAGGTGGGGGGGGTGGGGGGGCGAGAGACAAGATTAATAGAGGGAGAGAGAGGGAAAGTGATGGAACAAAGAAAAGTAGAGAAGTTAAAAACAGAAAGTAAGGAAAGAGTTTAAATGACATGATAGATAGCGCGGAGGTAAAAGACTCTAATGTCTCCATTATGGAAAAGTGGAGCAGTAATGGATACAAAGAAGAGGGAGACACAAAGGCAGACACAGACTGAGAGCACGAGAGCAAAATTGAACCAGGAGAGCTTCGGCAAATGTGATTTTGCAAATGCAAGCTTTTTTTTTTTTTTTTTTTTTTTTTAAACCATCATAATCAACAGGTCACAAATATCACAAAGGCAATTTTTGTTAAAACACTGAACTGTATCACCATAAATCCTCTTAAATCCATTAGACTTGTTACGCGTGACACTATTTTTGGGGGGGGGGTTCTCAATTTCACAGGAACAAAGCCAACAAAGAGATCACGGCTGCTTTGTCCTTGGTTCCAACAAATACACAGAGGCTCCACCTTCAGGTGCCGCTCGGTCGCCAAACAGCGAGAATGCCGCAGGTTCCCCTGCGCGCGATGGAGGAGGAGATATCGCGGTGGAAATAATCACGGAACATCTGTGAAATCCTGATGAGAGACGCAGATGAGAGCGGGCGAGATGGGGATGATGTCAGGGACGGGCGCGCTTCGCATCTCTCCCGCCGCACGCGGGGATAAGCGAGCGGGGAGGAGTGAGGAGAGCGATTTGGGAGGAGATAAGAGGGGAAGGAAACGGTGAGACGGCGTGGGAGAGGGGGGGGGGGGGGGGGGGGTGATGAGTAATTGAGACAATGATCAGCAGTGATGGAGGGGGGGGGTGCGAAGCGCCAGAGGACGGGGGAGAGGAAGGGCGTCGCTCCGCCGCCCTCGTGCAGCGGGAGAGCGCGAGCGAGAGGCGGAGGAAGTGGAAGAACGTAATTAATGAAATGATCTCGCAGTCAGCTTCAATCAGAGCGCGCGGCGCTGCGGCTCCGCGCGCTCCGCTCCGCAGACCGGATCGCGCGGCGCGGCGGCTGGGAGTCTCTGCGCGCGTCCCGTCTTATTAGCAGGGTCAGCGCGGGGCCAGGCCTCCATCAGCGCCGCTGACGTCGCCCCCACCGTTACGTAAACGCCGCCGGACTCGCGCAGCGCCCCGCCCCGCCCCGCCCCGCCCGTCGGCCCAGGAGCCGCTCGCTATGCAAAACGAGCCCATTTGCATTAAAACGCGGCCCAGACGTCGGCGTTGCCTCCCTCGCTCCGTGAACAGCCGCCGTTATGTTCCGCGCGCACACGGTGTTTACTCTGAGTCACATTCCACCGCTCAGAGTCAGGAAAGGTGTTGTTTTACTGCGTCGTGTCGCTGACTTCCAGCTCAAATAAATGTGCTTAGACGCCGTGGTCATTGTCCAGACTCCTCTCAGAACGACACGAGTCTCCGAAGTCAAGCAAAAAAAAAAAAAGTTTTGCATTGTACACAAATGAACTGTGAGTCATAAAAAAAAAATACAATGTGCCACAACTGGGTCATTGTTATCTAATCTTCAGGCCCTGTCATGTTGTTTGTAACCTGACAGGCGAAACTCGGGGCGAAGAAATCTGCAAATCCTTCACTGCTGCTTTACAAGCTTGAAGCTGTGAGCACAAGGTAGAAACGAAATGTGACAGACATGAGCTCGGCAACATTTTCATCAGCCCCGGCTGGTGTCATGCAATGGGGACATGCCACACACACGCACACACACACACACGCACACACACACAAACACACTGTGCCTATTATAATTTGATACAATGCAAATGTGTTTTATGTGTTTTATTTACATTTTATTTGAAGCTGACAGGAGACATAACGCACACAGCGAGGCGAAGGTCAGCGAAGCCCACGGCTCCATTTTTTCCCAGGGCTCCCGAGCAGATTAGTGTCACCTGTGTCGCTGTTAAATTTAAAGTTAGGACTTGTGCGACCGGAGCCATCGGCGCGCTGCTGTCGCGTATAAACACAGTGTGAGCTGCCGCAGCGCAGCGGCTGTAGCGCACACGCTTCAATTACACACGCATGCACCGAGTGCAAAGAGGGAGCGCGTCCTCCGCTGACAGCTAGATTAAAGGGAGCCACAACGGGAATGTGGTGCGTGGCAAACAAAAAAAAGAGCTCATTATAAAAAAGCTCAGAATAAAAAGTTCCGGCGGCGAAGCTGGCTCACGGTTCCGGCCTGTGGCGCGTGACGGCTCTGCAGCCGCGTCACGAGTGCGTCGGGTCCACAAACGCAGATGCGACGTGAAAGACGTGAGTGGGTGCTTTCGTGCCGCTCCCGGCGCTCGCCCGTCAGAGCGATCCGGCCCAAAACCAGCGTGTTACTTCACAGCCAGCTTTGCGTCCAAAGTCCAACGGTTAGTTCCACTAGTTTGGATTTTGGAACCGCAGTCTCCAGACGCGGCCACAGAACTAAGTTTGTCACTTAGGTGGACCGTGTGTGTGTGTGTGTGTGTGTGTGTGTGTGTGTGTGTGTGTGTGTGTGTGCGTGTGTGTGTGCGCGTGCAGGGCCTGGGGGGGTGGGATTTACTGATGCCTTCCTGTTTAAATTTGTACTTTCTCTCCCTTCAGAGGCTCGGTGTGTGTCATCTCGATGATGAAGAGCACATAACCTGATCCCCGCTCCCTGGAGGGGCAGCTGAAGGATTCATTCTGTCTCCGCGTCCCCGCTCCCCTTCAAAAAACCCTGAGTCTTGCCAGTGAAATTTCCTGTAACTAAAAACGTCTTCATAAATCTCCTACGCTGCTTTAATAACCTGGCTATGACGCATTAATGAACTATCACAAGCCATTACCCCGTCGCGGCGGCGAGGAGGGGAGGAGGCATTAAGTTGTGTACTGAAACAGAACAGGCTTTATTTTAACTCCCCCCATCACAAAAAAAGAACGAAAGAAAAACAGCGGCGGGGTATTATTTTCACATTCCCCTTCAAAAACACAATGTGCCATTACTTCCAACATGGCGTGAGGTTTTCCAAAGTTGGTTTTCTGCAGAGGGAGCACATTCTCAGCCCCATTGTTGCAGACAAAGGCCCAGTGTTGCCTGTGTTGTGGCAGCACTTGATCCACAAACGGGACCAGCTACAAACAGGTAGAGCACGAAGACGGCGCCGCGCGAGCGGCTCGGACGCGGTGCTGAGGCGCAGCAGGATCCAGCGTTTAGGGGTGCTTTGTTACTATGGCGACCGATGACTTACTTTTCAGCAGTTTTTACAGAAAAGAACATTTAATGTGACCCGTGCGATACTGAAAGGGCAAGATAAATCAAATTACTTCACTACCTAAAGTGCAGGAGCAGATTAAAGACGTATTTCTCATTTCTTCTGGCAGCAAATTGGCTGATTTCTGATGGGAATTCGCCGTAATTTGTATTTTATAATAATGTGATTTAAAAATGCAGGCGAGTCTGACATTTAGGTAAAAGCATGATTGAATAAGCCTAAACTTGCTAATGCAATCAGCGCAGTTTGAGCTCGCTCCTCGCTCCCTGCACCGCTTTGTGGGAGACGCGGCCGGAGGTGAAGGGCTCAGGGCCGAACGCTGGGAGACTGTGGTCCCAGTCACAGGGCGAAGTCACATGACGCGTCTCATGCTGGCCAGTCACACACACACACACATGCACACACACACGCACACACACACACGCACACACACACATGCATGCACACATACACACACGCACGCACGCACACACGCACGCACGCACACACACACACACACACACACACACACACACACACACACACACACACACACACACACACACACACACACACACACACAGGCCCCTAACATACATACATTCACACGCAGACAATGCACGAGGGGCAGAATGATCTCATGTCTTCGCTTGCGTGCGGCTGATCCCTCCTGTGCGCTCCATGACATTTTAATTCTCAGCAGTCATTCTCGTTCTATATCACCCCCCCCTCCCTCCCCCCTTCCTTCCCTCTGTCGCGTCGTGTTTCCATGTGCACTTGGAAGGTGGGCAGCTCAGAATCACATCATATTAACCCCAGTAGTGACACACACACACACACACACACCAAACTGGGCCACGGCACAGCAGCAGCACCCCCCACCCCCTCCTCCACCTACAGCCTGTCAGAAGTCTGCACGGGGGGGGGGCTGCAGGGAGGAACACACCTGATGCTACAGTGCGTCTGACACGCACGCACGCGGGCGCCAGCTGCCGGGACAGAGGATCCCATCGCTCGTGACGCGCCCGCTGCCGTGTCGCGGTTCAGCTCTGAGGCGGTGAGATAAAAACGTCGGCGGAGGCCTGGGAAAACGCTTCCGCTCGGACAAATCCATAGCGTGATTTATCGGACGGGCTGCGAGTGCACAAACGGGAGCGGAGGTGTGGGCGCGTGGCGAGCGTGGGTGTGGGCGCGTGTCACCTCATACGTCTAAGTGCTCGAGGCAAAGGTCAGGACTGTTCACGCAGGCCATTTAGCATCTAATCCTACAGTTCATTATCCGGCCTCTGTATTAATAAACAATCAGCCCGACAACGATTCAGCCGCACTGCACTGAATCATTATCGCTTGGCCACTATTCATCATTATCAGCACTATTCATTTAATTGACCCGCTGCCTATTCCTGCCATAGCATCTAATTTATGGCCAAACAAGGACAAAACATTACTCACCGACAGCAAACTCATTTGGAATGTATTATTATTAAAGCCTCTGACCCGGCTACGGAGGGAGTTCATGCATAGCAACAGTATTAATCTCTGTATTTTCTTATTAAGCTGAAATCTTTGAGTGAGAAACTCCTCCAGATGACATCATTTATAGAAGATGGTGTCGTCTGGAGATGATGTCACGCGGAGGAGTGTGTGAACAGCAGGTAAACAAAGACTGCAGCCTTCAGAAAGTGAGCAACCAGGACATCACCCGCAGGAATATTTTAGCTAGAGAGACGATGCTACACACACACACACACACACACACACACACACACACACACACACACACACACACACACACACACACACACACACACACACACACACACACTGCATGTGCTGCAAAACTGAAAGCGTAGAAAACAAGTTAAAAAAATAACTTGAGGATTAGATTCAATGTCATCTGCAGCAAGTCAGGTTGGACAGGGCGGTGGATTCATTGCTACTTAGCCGCCATGTGCAACCGAGTAAGTTAATGGGAAAAATGGGAGCATTTCAATTAAATCCGCAAAACAATTTACAATAATTAAATGATCCAAAACAACAAAATAAAATAAGCATCATCGCTGCAGTTCAGAAACTAATCCACTCCAAAACTAAACGAGTGCCGGGGCCCAGACACGCCTGACGGACGGGAAGGAACAACGAGAAGGCAGCTGAAGTAAGAGAGCAGGGCCATTAAAAAGAGAAGTGGCTGAGTGGATGAACCCTGCGTGACGTCAGCAAAGTGCAAGCCATGTAGAACAGTCACGACCGATGTTCTCTACAACTGGGTCAATGTTCCCGTCCAGGAGCAGCGAGGCCATTTTGTGTGTGTGTGTGTGTGTGTGTGTGTGTGTGTGTGTGTGTGTGTGTGTGTGTGTGTGTGTGTGTGTGTGTGTGTGTGTGTGTGCTACCTGCTGTCCCTGTCAAGTGCACCTCCATGTATACTGAATGAATACTTCAATGACTACTTATCAATACTTAATGAATGCTTATCAGTGAATCCCTGAGCGACTTCTACAGCACTGATTTTTTGAAAAGCCTTCTAAAAGCCGTGCAAAGCGGTTTTAGCCGGCCTCAGTGCGCGGCTAGCTCCGGCTCTGGCTCTGAGCGGAGGCCAGGTCGCAGTTACGGTCGCGTGTCTAAACGTGATTCTTTCCAGTGAAAGCTGAGGTGCCACTGGATTCGTTGCCACTGGATTTGCTGCCGCCGGATTCGCTACCGCTGGATTGGCGGCGTTAGCCCGCTAGCTAGCGCGGCGTGCGCGGCCGTCTGCAGACTGCGGCGCCGTCTGACGGCGTGTGTCCGTCTTACGCTTCGTGTGCGCATGCCGTAGCTGTTCTCCATTGTATCACCCGCCGGATTGGAGGCCTGCAGAAATGGGTCAGCGCTTGTCGTTCCTTCCCACTGTCTCTCCTGCTCTTTGCTCATGGTATTTTTTTCCCGGCTCCTCTTATTCCCAAGTCGCTCCAAGAATAAAAACGAAACACCTCCGGTTGTCCACTCCTCCCGCGGCCGCCCAGATCTGGGTTAAACCAGAGAGGTCCATCGCTCCCTCCTTCCATCTCTCTCTTGGATGTTCTCTGGTTTTCTAGTGGCATTTATTTAACCCATATGTTCAGATGAAATCAGACCAAAGGCCAGACGTCAGGCTTCCACATGTACCCCAGCTCCAGGCGGGCCCTGCACACCCGGTGATCCGTCATCCACCTGTTGCAAAGCCAATCAATGATGCATGCGAAACACAACGCCGGCCTGGGACTCGCAGGACGTCTCACTCCAGCTCCTTTACGGCAACATCTCTATCCGTCACCCCCGCGCTTGGGTTTTTTTTTGGCCACTAAACTCGGTCTCCACCCCCCCGAAAGCCATGTGCTCGCATTTCCACACCCATGTGAGCACACAATCACTAAATAAAAGCCCTCGGTCTCACATTAGCCTGATTTACTGCCTCAATTTAGGCATGAATTCTGTGCAGTGGAGGGGAAAACAGCAGACAACTACACCTAACCTGCCGTTCCTGCATCCCCTGTCACTTTGTCATGCTTTTATCACAAGGGAGGGAGGAGGGGGGAAAAAAAAGTCTGTTGCAGGCAATCGCTCTCTCTACCAGTAGCTCCAATCCAACATTTCCCTCTCCCTTGCCTTTCAATTACGGCCTTTATGTTTCCAGCCGTCCTGCCGTCCCTCTCTTTGTAGGGGCTTCCTCTCAGGCAGAACCTAGCTGTGACATTGTCTGTCATTGCAGGATTACAGCGCTGGCGCCCGGCCACGAACATGCCGACGACACGGAGGAGGCGACACTCGCCACATGCTCTCTCTATAACAGGGTACAAACCCGTTGACTGGAGAAACAACTCATGAAACGCTGTGGGTTTCTGAGGCCAAAACCGTCCCTCTGGGACGCGGAGCTGTCAGAGTCGCTTAATGAGAGCGACTTTGAGTCAACTTTGTAGCTAAAAGTGACTTTTACACAATAGAGATGTTGCTGAAAAGACGACATGGTGTTGTTGAGGGGCTGCTGAGAACACAGCTTGACCCTTATGGTAATTAAAACCATGTTGAGACTCATAATTATTAGCTACTGTTCCAGTTCCCCTGAAATCTAAACAAATCCCAGCATTTAGTGTTCCCTTGAACTCCTTGGCCTGACAAAGTATAGAATACATTCAAAACAAGTCTGAATAGCGTCATGTCCATCAAAGACTGGCTAATATCCATTTGTCAAAACTTCAATCGCATAACACAAAGTGATGTTAAAAAGCACCAGAAGCGCAGTCGTTTTAGGATTATTCAAAACCGCTCTGAAGGACATGCGGTCGAACAGCGTCAGGCCTATTTTTCGCTTTTTGGGTTTAATATGTAGGTTATGCGAGTTCTGGAAAAATAATAAAGAATTTGAGAGAAGGTTAAAAAAAAGGAAAAGTTGCTCGACTGAAGGACGAATGCCTGGTAAAACAAAAAGCTAGAAATGATGCAAAAAAAAAAAAAGGAGGGAAGTGGGTCAACGGTCTGAAGGGAGGAAGGCGACAGCGATCTGTGAGAGAGAGAGAAAGAGAGAGAGAGAGAGAGAGAGAGAGAGAGAGAGAGAGAGAGAGAGAGAGAGAGAGAGAGAGAGAGAGAGGGAAAGCAAGATGGCGGCTGGGAGAGGGAGGGGTTTTCTAAATTAGGAAGGATGCGATGGAGGAAGAGTGAGAGACGGGCAAAGGCAGAATCCATGGGAGGCAGGAGCCTCTAGACCGAGGTGCCTCCTGGACGTCGCCTGCCAATATTCATGGCTAAAGTCGGGCGTCGCGGCTCACGGAGGGGTCCGCTCTCCTGACGACGCACAAACACGCCGAGCTTCTCCCTCCGCACAATAACTTGTGAAAGGAGGCAGTGAAGGAGTGGGCCTGCAGAGGAGCTGTACATCTTAAAGACTGTAATTACACATAACTGTCAGTCTAATTAAGGCTTTTAATGAACTCCATAAGCGCCCAGAAAGGACAAGAAAAAAAAAAAAAAAGCCGACAGCCGCTGGAACGTGCGCGTTTGTTTGCACGTGTGTGATAAATGATGCGTTTTCAAAAAAGAAAAAAAAAAAAAAAAAACGCACAAAAGCGCCGACGCAATCAAACATTTTAACGAGCGCGGCTTCGAGGTCCGCTTTCTAATAAACGCGCTCACCTGTGAGCGGCTCCCGCCTCACGCGCCACTAATTATTCCTGTCACGGCCTCCGTGGTGATGGAGCGCTGAAGCCCGGCCCGCTGCGGAGGCGGGACCGGACCTATAGGAAGGACCTTTGGAACAATTAGATTTGCCATTAAAGGAAACTTTCTTTCAGGTTTTGCTAAAGCGCTTCGCAGTGGAGCCTAATCTACATTATACATCATTAAACTGAGCCGCGGAACCTCTTGGCTGCTCTTTCCCGTTGGCTGGCCAGCTATAGAGAAATAGATTGGGCCCGAACACTGCAGAAATGTTAGGTCTTGATCCAGTGGCAGATACAGGGAATTAGCCCGACTTCATTAAAGCACAGCACTAGCGCTGCACGTGGGCAGGAAGCTGCAGGCGCTCCACTCGCGGTGTCAACTTCCTGCAACGGACGCCGCACGCCGTCCGCCAGGTTCAGGCACGGCGTTCTTCTCAGTGGCACGTTTTACAGCATCACTGTGTTATTACTGTACTTTTACCCTGACTGGTACTGTTATGGTTTCTTTCCATGTCAGGCGTCAGCGCCAACAACCAAGCTAAAAAAACAGTCCTATTCCCATTACATGTCATTCATGAAACCAGAAGCCATGTCACACACTGAGGATGAAGTGTACACACACACACACACACACACACACACACACACACACACACACACACACACACACACACACACACACACACACACACACACACACACACACACACAGAAGCACTTAGGCCCTGGCTCAGCCTTAGTGTTTGAATGCCCCAGCACAGGGCTATAACACAACCCATGACGAGCACGGAGGTCCCTCTAATGGGTCCACACACACACATTGGGTTCAGTGTGTGCCCGAGTGCGTAGTCTTGCCTTAAATGTCCTTGAACCATGACTGTGATACTTGAATACTGACTCATGCATTCATGTGTCTGTTATGTGCGCTTCAGCTTGAATGCACATATATTTTGGAATCCAGAAATGTTTAGCTAATCTTTCCGTGAGCTGCACCCTCCACCGCTGGTCTAGTTTAGTTTTAAGATTCCAAAGGAGGGAAGGGGCTGAAACACACACACACACACACACACACACACACACACACACACACACACACACACACACGGAACATGGTAGGCAGCCAGGCGAAATAATACATCTTGACAACTGTGCCTGCATACCGCTCGGGGGAGAGATCGGAGTGAGTGGAAAGAAGAAGGGTGAGATATGAAGGGGAAGATGATGGACAGCAGAAACCATAGGGCAATTATATAGTGTTTCTGTGTGTGCGCATGTAAACTGAACGCACGCTCGTGGCTGCGTCTCTATACAGTATGTGCGCAACAAATAGACGGGGCGAGTGATGACAGTTGTGTTAGTTTAGCTCCTCGGTGATTAAAGCTGCCAGCTAGAAGCTGAATGCTTAGCTCAGCGCGCGTGCGTGCGTGTGTGTGTGTGTGCGTGTGTGTGTGTGTGTGTGTGTGTGTGTGTGTGCGTGTGTGTGCGTGTGTGTGTGTGTGTGTGTAAATTCACTTTTAAAGTGTGTTTACGCCGTCCTGCCTCCTGCTCGCAGGTCACGAGTGTGTCTCAGGGTTCATAGTGTGGGTGCAGGTCTGTGCGCGTCTGCCTGTGTGGGCTGTGTGCGTTTTACAGTTTGTCTGCGTCTCTTCCTCTTTTTTAGCCTCTAATCCCTTGGTCTCGTTTACTTAAGTGCAATCATCCGTGGATGCGCGCTGTTGCAACAGAGACTAGAAAAACCTGCATGCGACTGTGTGAACGCGTGTGTCACAACTCGGAGGCCCTCTCCGCGTTTCGCTGCCCATTCGGATTTGTTGATTTCATGTGACAGGTGAAAGATGTCTTCTCTGTCTTCTGTTTTCAAGTTTGGCGAGTTTCATTTCCTGATAAGATCGCTGTCGCACGGTCGAAGGCCACGGCGTCTGTCAGGGCAGATAAAAATGTGTGCAACACAAACCTGTGCGGCAACTATAACTGTAAATAATCCCAAATGACTGCACAGCGGTGCATTGTTGCACGGCAGGTAGCAACTTGCTCGATAGGAGCCATAAAATGATGGCGGATCAGCGCCGGAGTCTGGCTGAGCTCAATTAAAGGAGGCGCTGACCCTCAAAATGAAAGGTCGCCGGTCGGATCCATGAGTGTGATCAAAGTATGCTGGAGGAAGACGCTGAACCGCAGCCGCTCAGCCACCGTGCAGATAGAATACATTGATGCTAAACGCCTGAGTGATAATGTGATGCTGTGTTTACTAATGAGCTTCTTAGCTGCTGCTACACTTCCACTAGTTTGCGTCCTTGTTTCCGATCATGACTTTTATCCGAGCAGCGGCTGAGCGCTAACTTCTCCTCCGCGGCTTTAAGGTTAAACATTATCATTATGTTCGGACCCCACGACACAGTTGCCATATTGTGATTCCACCCGATGTGTCGTACCTGACGACTGCACGAAGAGAGAGCGCTTCTCACAAAAGAGAAGAAGATCAAGGTAGCACAAAACAGGCGCA
This sequence comes from Betta splendens, assembly GCF_900634795.4. Classification (NCBI taxonomy): domain Eukaryota; kingdom Metazoa; phylum Chordata; class Actinopteri; order Anabantiformes; family Osphronemidae; genus Betta; species Betta splendens. The sequence continues at coordinate 13,799,088 of NC_040882.2, read as the reverse complement.
ATCGCGTTAGCATCTGGGATAAAACACCGGCCCTGAATAAACTATGACTAATTCCCCATTCGCTGTCATATCGGGGGGGTTCGCGCGACCTTCCTCCTCCCGGGAGGCGCCGCCAAAACTTCTTCGATTACTTTGCGGGTAATCCGTTTACGGCGGCGTTCTCCGAGCGCTGTAAATCAGTCCCGCTGCTCTAATCTTCCATTCATCACACATTTCCTAATCACACTCCAGAAATAACAAACCTGGAGTGACTTACTCTCTCCTCCCCGTACGGCGCGAGCGCAGCCAAATGCGAGCTATCAAAAGGTTTATGGCGCGCGTATGAATCACTAAAGACCAACAAACCGCCCGCTCGCCTTGTTATACTGTAAAACACAGGGAAAAAAAGAGGACTTTACTCTTAATTAAAGCTTCAAATAATTCAAAATGGGCGTGCAATAATGTAATGGTGCTTTCTTGGCAAGGTCACGCTTATAAAAACACTGCTTAAATCTTCAAAAGAGGCAAACCTGGATAAATAAAGGTTAAACCCATAAAACTGGAGGCGCAGTCGCCATTAAACCCGGTGTCGGCTGCAGCGCCTGCTCCCTCACAGCGCCACCACGAGAGCGAGCGGGCGAGCGAGCGGGCGAGCGAGGAGGCCGCATGTGCCAATGAATTAGTTCACTGTTTTCACTCATTACGCCAAACTGACTGCTTTACTTTATTCTGTCTTTATTTACACCCTTTCCTTCATCTACGACTTCTCTGGCACCACACACACACACATACACACACACACGGCCGACAAAAGCCCCGCTCCTAATGAGGGCATAGCGGTTTCTGAGTGTGTGTGTGTGTGTGTGTGTGTGTGTGTGTGTGTGTGTGTGTGTGTGTGTGTGTGTGTGTGTGTGTGTGTGTGTGTGTGTGGCAGGACGGGGATTATGGCAGCTCCAAAGCAGTGAATAGGGGCCAGCCTGGGCCTCGGCCCTGGCTGAATTAATTACTCTAATTAGCTTCTTAATTGCATATATTAAACCAGTGGTTAGCAGGGCTGGAGCCGTGGTTGGGGCCTGGATCTAAAGCTGGAGCCGGGGGTGGGGAGAGGCGGACAAAAGGGTATTACACACATGCACACAAAAGTGTGGAGGCAGCTCCACCTTCCCCCACCCACTTGAGGTGGTCTAAAGTGGAGAAACGAGACCAAGCACTCCCTCCATGATGAGGGTATTCAATTATCCAGCCCCTCTTCATCAATATATAATCAGAGAATACAGCAGCAGATGTGTGGTACTAATATGGATGATAAGCCCCCCCAGAGGGAACAAAGAGGATTAATATTGGAGCTACTGGGACTACTTGAAGCCGTCTTCATCTCAGGCGCTCCACTGTATCACTTACTCGGCGCTCGGCGCCCGCGACATTCCAGATGCCAAACCCCGGCCGGCCATTTGTGAGCGCGGAGCCCGGGCCCGTCTGGGCCTGTCTGGGCCTGTCTGGGCCCGTCTGGGCCCGCAGCGCGTCACGGGGTCCCTGGTTCCGGCGCTCCTTCCGCGCTTTTCTGTTGTTTTTTTTTCTTGGCCGCTGTAGTTTGCGCATCCTTAACTGCTATGGAAGCCGCCGGCTGTCCACGCATCGCATTAGGTGCTTTTGGCTGGAGTTGACCCCGGAGTAGAAGTAAGCCAGGCTGAGGGCGAGAGGAGGAGGAGAACCTCCAGCCAACGGAGGTTGTGTGTGTGGAGCGTGTGTGTGCGCATGGAAGCGAGGCGCGGGCAACAAACGGCCAAGAAACGCACCAAAAGCATCTCACAACTATGACCATTAGCTGAGTGAAGTAAGCAGCCAGCGTGTTGATGGATGTGTCTTCATTAAACAAGTGGAGTGTGTACACACACACACACACACACACACACACACACACACACACACACCCAACCAGCGCGAGCGCGCTGACTGATAATAGTGTTCTTTGTGGACTTTCTTGGGGTAATTAGAGCTGCTTAAATTGTGGTTAAAAAGGATTTGCAGCTGATTGTTTGTCCTTGTGTCTTTGAGCCGCGGGCCCTCGAGCTCCGCCGGGCGTCAACGCCGTCTCCTCCCGCCGCGCTGACGTCCGTCCACAGCCGACTCGTCCACGCGCCCTCTCTCCGCTTCAAGTCACCGCCCCCCTGTCTTTCATCCTCCTTCCTCCCGCTCCTCCTCTTCCTCTCCCATCCTGGTCCATTGAGCAGCTGCTGAATCCAAAGCAGCCATTCATCACACCTCACGCGCTGCAGAGCGCGCGCCTCCGTCGCGGGGATGAAGAATTACCACCAGCCGCGCGCAGACTGAAGCCACGGGTGAAATTAGATCTGAGTTTATTTCTCAACGACATCTTTTGATTAAATATTTACAGTGTCAGTATCAACTTTTAATCCAGAAAATAATCAGCTGACTCCACCTCCTGGGTCGTCTGCTTGCTCTATATCGCTACGTGTGTGTAAGAGGTAGGAAGCAGTGGTTTTTTTGAAGAAAAGTGACAGAAAGCTACGAATTTGCAGACTTTGGCAGATTTATACGTTCACGTAAACAAACACACACAATGCGTCTGTGTCTGCGCGCAGGCTTCACATCTGTCCGCGTGAATGTGCTCATTATGTTGATCAGGGGTCACGTTTGCGTGAACCCAGGCACTAAATCAGAGCTACATTAGCAGGCTAATGCCTTCGCCTGATGGCAGAGGTCAGCCGAGAGGTGCGCTTGTTTTAAACTCCCCCGTGTCTGATTGTCGGGGAACACACCGCTCTGCAAAGCGGTGCCGGAGCAGAAGGCAGCAGCACAATGACGTCTTTGTGGAGCGGCGGTGGGGAATGAGGAAGGGTTGTGTGTTTGTGTGTGTGTGTGTGTGTGTGTGTGTGTGTGTGTGAGAGATGGACAGTGTAGGGAAGGTTAAATGAATCACACAATGTTAACCAGGCCCAATCCAATTAGGGAGGGATTCTTCTTGTCTGACCTTTAACAGCGGAGACGTATTCACACTCACTCACGCAATCAACCCCCATCCCAGCGACACGGCGGCGCACGCAAGGCCTCGCACATGCTGCAGACCCACAAACACGGCACAAAGCCTGATCCAGCGCTGCACATTACCACACGCGCGCACACACACACACACACACACGCAGCCAATCTCGCAGACAGTAGCTCCGCTCTGATTGCTGACCTAAATCGGCCGAGCGATCTGTCACTTTCTCTTACTCACACTCGGCACACATCTTTTTTTTTTTCCTGCCTTCCTCCCCTTTATCTTTTGCCTCTCTCTCTTTTTTGCTTGCCCAAATAGTGTCACTTTACATCAGCCCGCTCTCGTCCCTCTCCGCCGCCCTATTACATTTAACAAAACTGGCCTGACCTCATTCGGGGGAAAACAAACAGACGTCCGCTGTGTTGCGCGTCTGTCGGCCATGTTGTTTGCATACTGTGTGTATGTATGTAAACACACGCGTGTAATGAAGAGGCACAGACTGAACCCCGGGGGACGCGCGGCTTAATCATTCCCGTCTCCCGCTTTTCTTCTAAATGGAGCCGTTTCTTCTCTTATCCGATGCCGATATGCTTTATCTCTGGAGGGGAAATTAGTCGGATCCATCGCACCAAACCCCTGCTGGCCTATTCTATTCCATTTTCCACTTTTGCACTTTATTTGAGGCTATTTTCACACATGAGAGTTTTAACCGAGGCACTTCGCCCCCAAGAATTCGATGTGTTCGGCGGAGTGTGAAAAATGTGTTGTGGGCTAAGAAAAGCAGTCTCAGGTCCAGCTCGAAATACTTGTGTGTGTGTGTGTTGGTAGGGGGGGGGACTCCAGGCGAGTCCCCCGAGGGCCCAAAAGAGTCCGACGTCCGGAGCAGCGGTCGAGGAGGATTCGTGGATCGTCTGGTTTGGGCTTCTGATCATTTCATCATTCACTCTCTCTCTCTCTCTCTCTCTCTCTCTCTCTCTCTCTCTCTCACAGGTGCGCGAGGCTCCACGTGGACGGGAATGACGGCGTGCGCGGCGTGAGCCCTCCGATCCGTGCGGTAATTTCCTGCGCCCCTCCGGCTCTGAGCCCCTCGCTGTGGTCATCTCCAGCCTCCTCAGCCCCCACCCCCTCCTCCCCCCTCCTCCCCCCGCTCCGTTGCTGCTCCGGGGCCCGGCAGGAGGCTCGGATCGCGGGGCTTAAACTTGATCAAATATTCAGCGGATATAGATTTCTCAGAGTGTCCCCGGGTCCCGCGCCTCCTCCGCGCGGCGGCTTTCAATCCCGCCGCCCTTTCATTCGCCCTCTCTCCGCTCGCCGCGGTCACAAACAAAGTTGCGAGGCCTCGCGGGGGAGTCGTAAAGTGAGTCGGAGCGGCGGCGAGGTGCAGCTCATTGAGGCAGGGTTCCTCCTGTCTCCTCTGTTTCACTCTCTGCTTCACTGTCGTTCCCAATGTATCCCACTCTTAATCCATCCGTCGCTTTGCCCCCCCCCCCGTCCTCCCTCCCTCCCTCTCCCCCATCTGGATTCTGTGTCATTTATTTCAGCTTAACCCTGATAAATAAACCAGCGAGTACCTCTGCATTATTGAACGGTCCGACACTGCTGTCTGCTCGCCCCGCGCTGCCCCACAATTAGACCGCACACGCGGCCCCGCCCCGTCCCAGACGAGGGTTAGAATCTGCCACCGAGCGAGCAACACACACACACACACACAGATGGATAGACGAGGAAGATAAACAGAGAGACTGAGCAGCGGAAAACAACAACACAAAGTTGAAAAGAGAGAAAATAAAGTTTGCAGAAAACATTGTGAGATGCCACAGTATGCAAATAACAACCACAGAAACACGCACACGCACACACACACACACACACACACACACACACACACTAACATCCCCCCAAAAAACTCATAAACTCACTCAAAGACACACGTCTGCAAACACAGTCGGGTTATTTCTCAAGGTGCTCACTCACTCTGCTTTTCTATTATTCATATTAGCGCTTGTTTATCTGTGCCATTGTGCACGAGGCCCTGCACCAGCGAGCCCCGGGGGCCCCGTTCCCTAAACACACCACAGGCAGCCATGCATGCACACACGCTAGCACGCTGAAAAGCCTTCGCGGCCGTCGGACAGATCCACACAACAGCCGACGCACAACCCTACACCTGTATGTGCCCCAGTTGTGCACACATGCAGACTCGCACACATGCACAAACGCACACATGCACACAGGCAGCCATCTGTCTCCGCATGCAGCAGCAACAACACTGTCGTCCCGCAGCGACTCACCCGTTCACCACGACGCATCCGACCAATCGCTGCGCCCTTCGTGTTCTTGGGCGTCGCTATTTTCAGACGCTTGCGTGTGTTTACAACCGCACGGCTGCTCGACGGCCAGTGTGTGTGTGGGTGCATACATTTAGGAAAAGGCCCCTGTGCACGGAGACGTGAGCATGCATAAGTTTATCGGAGCACCGGGGACGATTACCGCGTGTGTGTGTGTGTGTGTGTGTGTGTGTGTGTGTGTGTGTGTGTGTGTGTGTGTGTGTGTGTGTGTGTGTGTGTGTGTGAGAATAGAATGAAAGAGACGGATCGCTTAAACATGATGTCATACGTATGTCGGAGCGTGAGGATGAAATCATTGGTTGCTCTGTGTGTGCGTGCGTGCGTGTGTGTGTGTGTGTGTGCGTCCACCCCTTAGCAGCAGCAGCTGAAAGTGACCGTGCTGCTTGAGTGTCACCCTGCAGATGAGTTGCTGTGTCTTTGCGTCGACCCGCTCTCACATCCCATCCACATCACACACACGCGCCACGACAGACCTGTCTCCATCTGTTGTCGTCTCCTATCGATTTCTCCTGCTTTTTCCTCACCCCCCCCCCCCACCCCCCCGCCCCGGTCGCTTGCTTCCTTTTATCCCTGCACATGCATCTTTGAACTTTTTATTGCACTTTCTCCACATCCTCTCCCTCTCTGCTTATTGTTGTGACTCAGACTCTCTGCATATTTCATATCCTCAGTCACTAAAGCAAAAGGCTTTGGTTTGTAGGCGTCTCCTTGCACGTGGACAGCGCTTTCCCACTTTGGGCCATAAACTAAACATGACTGACATTAGAAAAATTCAGGAAAACACATTTAAGTGTCACTCGCCAACACTTGTTTGTTATTGTTCATTCAAAATGCAATCTTTTCTACTTCTCATTCTTCAGCCTAGTCTGCAAATAACAACTGTTATTATAATGTACTCAGAACGAGCATGGGGGAGATCAAGAGACTGACCCCTGTCACCGAGAATTAATCTCAGAAAAGCTGCATGCTTAGGGATATGTTGGCTGAAACCATAAAAACAACCTGCGTAATCCACAATGCATGCTGGCATCTGCTTTTCCAGGGGCCGTGTCTTCAGTAGGAAGCCGTTCGGATAAAAAACTCGCAGGATTAAACGCAGCGACAAGGACATCGTGTCAAAACCCGGACACACACATTGTTCAAACCTCGATCCATGTTGGAGGAAGTGGTTTTTAGTGGCCCGACCTCCTCGACATGGCTGCTGTTCATCGATACGGACTCCTTCCACGGATCCCATCAAGTCGGCGCATTGTGGAGAACTCGCCCTCACATGCACACGTCTGCCGGCTCCTCCGTGTGCATGTGAGCCTGCGTTTGCATGCGGCGAGGCCCACGGCGCCGGGTCTCACAAGACTGGGTAAAAGCAGCAAAACGCTGCACGCAGGGTTTGGGTGAACGAAGCCCAGAGAGGGAGAGAGAGAGAGGGCCGGCTTTACATAAACTCTGACCTCCTGTTATGAGTGAAAACATCAATCAGTGACTATAACTAATCAATTGGCCGCACGCTTTAGCTCCTCTCACCAGGACGTGGAAGTTAAGAATTCCATCTAATGGGATTCGAGTAATCTGATTACAAAAGCTCGGCATCTGCGATGAATCAGCAAGAGAAAAAACAAAGGGAGGGGGATTTTTTTTTTTCGTGATGACTTACTGGATTTGCTAAAGAAACAAAGACGATTTCCTCCTCACATGATCAATGATTCTGCTCATTTACAATCACAATACGGGAATCAGACGCCGGGGAGGTTTTGGTAACATTCATTATAGTAGTGGCCAACAGCAAAGCAAAGCGACTGCCCAGTGGGCTTTAGGCAAGTTACTGGTAATCTATAATGAGTTTAACTCTGAAATTAACCTCGGTTCCTCGCTCCGTTCCAGCAGGAACCGCTCCACGCGGGCGGACGCGCGCCGTCCACGCGCGCACGCTCTGCAGTTTAGAAACGGAATCACTTCTGTACCATAGGTTAATTAAAACAAGATCTCCCCGAGGCTCGCGCATACATCAGTGCCCCTACACAAACGCACAAACATGCGTTTGCCGCCGCTGAAAGCAGACGCGGGCGGACGCTCGGTGGACGCGTTGGCTCCAAAGGAGCAGCAGGATTAAGAGTCATTCATTCTCCCGCAGCCTCATTAAGCGCAGAGAGGCTGCGGCGGGAGGCTCGATACAATTCTTCATTAAGGGCGCGTGATCAAAGACGCGCTGCTCGCTGTACGCAAGCTATCTGGTGACGCTATCAATAAGTCATCAGCAGCGAGCGCTCCCCTCCATCAGCTACTCCCCCGTCTCTTCACTCGCTGGCTCCGAGCGTACCTGTGTGTGTGTGTGTGTGTGTGTGTGTGTGTGTGTGTGTGTGTGTGTGTGTGTGTGTGTGTGACCTTGTGTTGCTGCTGTCATTGATCGGGATGGAGCTGTCAATCGATCAGTCTGGTCTGTGTGTGGAGATAAAGGCGCTTCTATCTCGGGTTGCCAGGTGGGAGAGGTGGGAAAATTAGAGAGTGCGAGGCGCATTCGGCCCTCTGCTTCCCGGTTCGAGGCCCCGCTGAGGTCTCAGGACGTCGAGAAAGAAAGAGAACAACTTGTTTACCGGCTCTCATTGTTTATTCCCCGGCGTTCGGCGCCTTCGTGCACAATAGGCAAAGTGGGTGCGGCCCATATAAAGTCTCCATCCGTGGGATTGCGTTCGATTACTGCAGGTACGTGAACCCGGGTTACTGGGACTAACTGGGAGAAGGCCAAAGACGAAAGCTGGTCGAACCTGTTGCCTTCAAACACAACCTGACTTTGAGTGACTTTTAATTACACACGAGGCTTCAACCAGCGGCAGAGTTTCTCCCCGTTCGCGCTGTGAAGAGCAGAATCGAGAGAGTGGACCATTAAAACGTGTGCGCGCAGACGCAGGCGGCGATGAAGGGCCGGCGAGTGAAGAGGAGGTTGGCTGCTGCTTTGTTCTGGGTGGATGTTGGATTGGTAAAAGCAGCCTTTAATTGTGCACCAGCGAGCATCTACAGCGGAAAACGAGTGCACCTGAAACGGGGAAGCAAATATAGAACACAAAGAGGCATGAGGGACTTCACAGGTTTCGAGAGATCTTATATTCTCTTTGTCTCTTTCCATCGCTCCCTCTCTCTCGATCTCTATCCCGGGTTCCTCCTCCTCCTGACTCTACTTGTTCTCTCATTTTTAGGATTTTTTTTTTTCCTCCCGCAGATGAAAAGAAATGAAAAGAGCATTTGCACACCTGAGTGAATAGAGCTCGCAGCTGCGTGGGAGGAGAGCGATGGGAACCAAACAGGGTCTCTCTCTGCTTTCTGTCTGTCCCGCATGCGCTCCCGCTCCTCGGGTGCTTTTTTTTTCCAGGCCTCGTGTTTGTATTTGAAACTTGTGTGCGTGTCCGCACGCATGTGTGCGTGCGTGCGTCCTTTGCGTGTTGCGTTCACAGCTCCAGTGGTGCCGGCGCTTTGAAAACAAACAGGTTTTCTGTGGAAGCGACCTTTAGACAGTGATTGTTCCGACCGATGCGAACGCTGGGATTGGCTCGCGTTGATGACCTCATCAGGTGCTCACTTAGCCCGGCTCCAAACACACCAAAACAACCTGCGCGCCGCGATTCGCGGCCGCTGCAAATGCTGGTAGTAACAATAAACAAGGCCGAGTCCGAGCAGGACAAAGGCGCCGCAATGACAGACGCGCACAAACAGACTGCGCACTCGCGGGAGCGGCACTGAAGCACAAATGGAACCACACTTCAGCAAACAGAAAAACCCACACAAGTGGCCGAGAAGGGCAAACCCAGGGACGCGCAGCTAAAAATGAAGAATGAAACGTGTTCCACGTGTTCGAAAAGGAGAAGGTGAAGCAATGAAGCAAGGTTTGATGGGAAAAAAAGGACATATAAATATCCAAGGCGCTCCGTTATCCTCAGGTCGTTATCCTTTTCCCCAGTTTTCCTGTTCTGGATCCATCAGATCACACGCGCACACACACACACACACACACACACACACACACACACACACACACACACACACACACACACACACACACACACACCCTAATTATTCTAAATACACCCGCCCAACCATCATCGCAGAGATAAACAAACACACTCAGGCACAATCACAAATCAGCGATGCAATCACCACAGCCCCCACACACACATGCCCATAAACATCCACACCGCTTCCCAGCGCACACGTTCCGCTTCCTGGACTCACCGATGATGTAGTAGTCGTGCATGCTCTTGAACTCGTGGCCCCACAGGTTGGGCGAGAACTCCTGGAACTTGATGGTGAAGCGGCGCTCGCGGCTGGGCTCGTCGCACGTGAGCACGATGTTGGGGGCGCCCATCACCTCGCAGCGGTCGGCCTGCTCCCGCGACGACACCAGGTACAGCTTGTAGAACTCGTACTCCGGCGTGGAGCGGGCCGTGTCCAGGGGGGGGCAGATGAGGTCCAGCCGGTCCCCGATCTGAGGGTACAGCACGTAGCCTTTCTCGTCCCTGAACCTGGAGGAGGGAGAGAGAAAGGCGCGGGTCAGACATGAGTGAGTTGGAACGAGCAGCGGACGAGTCCTCCTTCGCGGGGAACAGGTGCGTCTGCAGAAGGGACATATATGCACCAGTTGATGGTCCACATGAGCTTTTTCACTGGACCTTCTTCTTAGAGGCAATTTGAAGTGATCCAAATCATCCACAGCTCAATGTGCAGATCCAACAGTCACGTGTAAAGAGCAGCTGACATTTAACGAAGTGACTGAAACTACACACTATTAAGAAGAAATTAGAAGAAACACCTTTGTAGAGTTAGGCTCACAGGCGCGAATGCGTTAGAAATAAAAGTGAGCAACAAAAAACTTTTGCTTCTTAACTACTTTTTTTGGTCTATGCAAATTCAGTCGCAGAGCTCATTTTGGGTTTTTTTTCTCCCGTCCATATATTCTGAAGCGAGAACTGAGGCATAGCCGCATAGATAGGAGCACGCGGTCTATCACCGCTGATCAGCACACAGAGCTGCCAAAGCCAAATCTCAGGTATGTACAGTTAATTAGTTTGCTAATTAGCTGTTTTGAAGTCAGCCTGTCATCCTCCTCCTCCTCCTGTGAAGGATGTGCAGCGTTGTTTGTTTAAAGCCCCGCCGACGGCTTGACGCCTGTCATTGGAGGAACCGGTGGGGGAACCTGACCAGCATTTCCATTAAATGAAGTGCGGTTTGTGAAACTGGGTGAAGCTCAGATCCAGAGGAGGAGTCGAGGCTGTTGCCATGTGAGTGGGCTCAGTGTGTTTACATGCACTTATGTGACCAGGTTACACTCGTGTAAACAGGAAATCTGTTTTCCATAATCAGAGTAGGGGATTAAAGAACCCTGATGTCCCCGAGTACGGCTGATTTCTCTGCCAACGCCGACGCGTAACCAGGTTCCTAACCAGCTTTGTAAAGTCTGCAGATGCTCGGCGCTGAATGACAGGAGGGATCGGGTCCCAAGGTAGAACAGAAATCAGATTACTGCTGTGAGGTATGCATGCCAGGATGCGCTGACCTGGTTTCTCCCAGTTACCTGCTGACTTAAGTGCATGTAAACAGAGCCGCTGTGTCTGCACAGCTTCCAGAGCAGAGAGCGTTTAAACAGCGGAGAGGGGCTGGAACCCAGCCGTGACTCACCCTCCGGTTATTCCCCTCACAGCACAGGGCCACCTCATGCCGATAAGGTCAGAAAGCGCGAGTTATCAAGCCTGGCTCCCGAGGACGCGAGGGAGAGCCCGGCTACGCGACGGCTCCTCGGCTCGGGTGGAAGCGACGCGAAACAAAAGCTTCACAGCGGAGGAGGAGACTCGCCGAGTGTTTAACGCCACTTTGATGTGGAAGTGGGAGGAAGCGAACGTTTGTACTGCGAAGAAATCCGATTTTTTATTTTTATTTTTAATTCATTTCTTCTCGTTACCCCCCCGACTCAGCCGGCGCGTCGGCTTCCAACAAATCCACACGAGCACCTGGGAGTCGCTGCGCTCAAACCTGCTTAATTATTCCCTCTGTTCCGCTGTCAGACAACAATTACACCATTAAAAAATAAACAATACAGGATCGCAAACACACCCAGATCTGTGTTGCATAACTGTTCTGTCAGAAAAGACAAAACAAATCCTACTGATGACTTTGATTTGTCCAATAAACCAAACACACTAAAACACCGATTTCTATGGTAATAGCTTCATTAACTCTCCCTTTAATGTTTAATCTAAAGTCTACCTGGTCAGCAGGTTCTTTGTGCCTCCAGAGCCTCAGTTTGACCATGAAAAGCAAACCTGCAAACCTGAATGTGTACAATCGAAGTCCATGTTTGCCCAAACTGCCAAAGTTTTACACAACACAGACCCAGACATGAGGGCAAGATAAGATCCGCTTGGCTGCCGGAGGAAACCCTGCGAACCAGAATCCTGCTGCTATCAGAACATCTGCTTTTGTCCCTCCATGAATCAGATTCATTCACGTGTTGGATCCAGCACCTTCCTCCTGGTCGGGCTGTTTTTTCCCCCCTCACCGCATCCTTCCCCTCTCAGCACCGCCAGCCCGCTCCCTTTCACCCGCTGTAAATTGAGATGTGAGCTTTATCTGCCGGTGTGTTTGGCCGGCGGCGCACACCGAAGGGGGACCGGAGAGCGCGGACTGAAGGAGCGCGGGCTCGGGCCCGGCCCAGAGGCCTGCCGGGAAGGCGCCGCTCCATTTCTCATTACTCGGGTCACTCGGGGTTATCGGGCAACGCTTAGACTGGAGAGGCGAGCACTCGAGCACACGCACGGCCGCCGTTGGTGGAACACGACGCGCAAACGTGGCGGCGCCGAATCCTGGGGCGTCTGCAGCGAACGCCTCAACAGGGAAAGAAATCTATTCAGCACGCACACAAACGCCGGAACCACACACCCCCACCCACATCTCCACAAACACACACACACACACACACACACACACACACACACACACACACACACACACACACACACACCTTTCGCTTCCTGCGTGACGCATTGTGCGAGCGCTATCTGATGGAACCTTGAGTCACACCGTCAGACCGCATTGCAGAACGCGGGCGAGCGAGCATGCACGCGCAGGGGGGAGAGAGAGTGTTAAGGTAAAATGCCACTGGGCAGGTGCAGAGCTGGAAACAGAAAGGAGGAGGAATCAGTGAAGTGAGAGGTGTGTGTGTGTGTGTGTGTGTGGGGGGGGGGGACGTCAGACAAGGTATGTTGCAACAAAGAAATGTGGCGAGAAGCAGCAGAAAGAGAAAAAATGAGACGTTCGGGATAAAAAACAGAATCAGAGGATGAGGAAGGAGCAGACGGAGGCGGTCGGGGCGCAGGTTAAGCCCGTGTGTGTCCATGAATGATGGCGTGTCCGTGCACTGTAAACACAGCAGGCTGGGCAGACTTCACCCTAATCGACATCCAGACCGAGGGTGTTTACATCCCACCGGTCCTTCCCCTCGTCTGTGTGCGTGCGACGCCTCTAAACGGCCGACAGCGCGATACACAATCACACACATCACACACACATCACACACACATCACACACACATCACACACGTCGCTGCTAGAATCCGCCTTAAACTTCCGGCAGCGTGGATCCGAAGAGGCTCACCGGAGCAGACGGGTGCGGGGAGGGGCGAGAGAGAGGGGGGTGAGAGAGCGAAGCGAGGTGAAGTCATAAACAACTTTACAGAGTTCATCTGTGACCGCATCTAAATAAATCATCCCATTCAGATGCAGCCCTGAGCGACACTCTGTTTTCCCTCCACTCCGCTCGTTTTGGCCACGCTCGCGCTCGGAGAGAGAGAGAGAGAGACGCTCCTTTGCTCCTCCAGCGTCTGGTTGGAGGTTTTTTTTTTTTTTCTCCCATCTTCCCTCACTCTCCCTCATCCCTCGGCCTGTCCACTCTCCCTCGGCCGTTAACAATGGGGCCATTCATGTGGCCACACTTTGAAACAAGGCGTGGGGGTTCGGAGGGGGCCAGAGGTGACACACAAGGGGGAGCTGGGGGGCAGGAAGGGGGGGGGGGTGCTCCCTTTTCTTCTCCTCAACTCTTTTATGAGGGCAGAAACATCATTTTCTCAACCCAAGCGTTGCCCCGTCACAACCCCCGAGCGGAGCTGAGAACACTCAAGTGTCAGCCGCTGTGACCTCCCCCCCTGACCCCTTACACCTCCTGCTCCTCGCCCCCCTGCTCCTCCCCCGTGAGCCCATCCACCACAGACTCTCCCACTCGTTCAACGCTTTTTAAGCACCAGAAGACAGTTTGTTATCAATCCCTAATTAATAGTAAACTTTGAACGCACTGAGAATGTTAGAGAGCTGCATCTTGGACCGTGTGTGTGTGTGTGTGTGTGTGTGTGTGTGTGTGTGTGTGTGTGTGTGTGTGTGTGTGTGTGTGTGTGTGTGTGTGTGTGTGTGTGCGTGCGTGCGTGCGTGTGTGTGTGCGTGTGTGTGTGCGCGCTTCTTTTGTCTCATCCATCTGGATGATGTCTGCCGTTGTACCTGCATATCAGAGGGCTTCAACATTTCCCAGATTCCTCGGTCGCAACCTGAGCCGTGCCTGGACCAAAGCCGGGCACACAGGTGCAGCCAGAGGCAGGGGTGAGGGGTACGAGTGAGGAGGGCATGCGTGCAGAAGTGTATGTCAGCGCGAACACGAGAAAAGGGGGGGGGCAGATGAGTCCATGAGAGAGAAATACAAGATACTCAGATGGAGCGAACGAGGCGAGAGACAAAAAGGGGGAGGTGAGAGTCAAAGCCACGACGAACAAAACAAACACATAAGGACAAAGAGGGAGCAAGAAGTTGGACAGATTGCTGCTGCATGAGGGTGGAAAAATACAACCTGGTGTAGAACAAGAAAGAGAGAGAGAGAGAGAGAGAG
>NC_040882.2:13645258-13784825 GCF_900634795.4 Betta splendens | reverse complement strand
GAGCGGTGCACTTAACAAGCCAGACATTTCCCTCAGGAGATGCTGGAGATCCAGACGCATGAGAAGGAGTCAATATTGGACTGGATCAGGTGGATACGTGACGCTAATGTGCGAGTTTCCATTAGTTTGCTCAACAAAATGAGCCTTTGTGGGTGTTTTCTGCCTGTTCTGTCAAATCAAATTATCTAGAAAGCTTGTTTTTTTTTTTACCTCGAGCTTCATATAGAGAATTACAAGTGTCAAGCCGGACGCCGAGGGGGTAAAATGGTAAAAGGGGAACGAAGGCAGTGAACAGAAAATAAGCCGACTATGAGGAACGGTGTGAACAAGGAGAGAGGAGCACGAGGTTGATGTAGAGTCGGCGAGCGCTGAAAAGCCCTCAGGAATGTACGCGGTGAAAAACGACAACGGTGGTAATAGGTTCCATATGGCGGGAGAGGGAGGGAGTGGAGCGAGGGGGAGGGTGAGTGACATTGATAAGGCTGAGGAGGGAGAGAACGAGACAGCGATGGGAGGTGGCGGTCTGCAGGTAGGGAAGCGGGGCCTTGTTTGAATAGTTAGTTGGCATCATGGGACTTTGAAGGTAACTGCGTCCTTGTCATCACACACACGCGCACACACACACACACACACACACACACACACACACACACACACACACACACACACACACACACACACACACACACGCCGTGTCCGGAGGCGGTCCAGAATGCCGCAGCGTCTGTGTCACATCCAGTACATATCACACCCTGCGTAACCACGGAGACGCGGGATGGAGGCACGCAGGATGCCTTGGCATTTATAAAGAGCACGTACACACACACACACACACACACACACACACACACACACACACACACACACACACACACACACACACACACACACACACACACACACTCCCTCCATCTGCCTCCCTGCTGCGTTCAATACCTTCCATAGGATACAATGCGGCAGATGAGCGTATCACATTAAGTTGAAACTTGTAGCCGCACCATAAAGAGAAACTAGAACTAAGAACGGAGAGAGAGAGCGACAGAGAGAGAGAGAGAGAGAGAGAGAGACTTTCTCTCCTCTTTGAACAAAGCCGAACAACGCAACCAAATCCAGGTCAACAGAAACTTTTCTCAAGCAAACATCTCCCTCTCTCTTTTTCCTCATCTCTTTCTCATTAGCATCCCTGTTCCTGTTTTTTTATGTTTCTGTTCCTGCATCTCAACTTTTTTTTTTCCTCAGCTTCTTTTGACTCCTCTGAACACGTCGCTAGATGTGAGCTCTACACACGGCTTTACATACCTACACCTCTGTAGATCTTCATTCAGTGCCATCTTTCACCTAAACTGCAATCACAAATAAATGAAAGGAACCTAGTTGCCACTACTTTATTCTTTCTGCTCATATAATGAGGACAAACTGAGAATAATTGTAATTCGGCTTGTAAGTGACACACGTGTTGATACTGAGCATCTGTGTTTGGTGAAGGTTATGGTTTGGCTTAATGAGGCACGTTTCTCACACACACACACACACACACACACACACACACACACACACACACACACACACACACACACACACAGGCTTATTAAACCTTGAACTAAACCTTCACCTAAACCAAAGTGCTTTTCTTGCCTAAACTTGCCTAAGCTTTGACAGCACATTTTTCAACCAGGCTAATCCAAAAACGAATTAGGGAAGAATCAATAAATCATGTCATTGCTTTCGTTATTTTAATCTTTTAGTAATGTTACATCATCTAAATATTCATCATCTATTCAGACGGTCCAACTCCTACAGATTTGGGATTTACGACATCAAACCTGGAAATCTAGTTTTTAGAAGCCAGATGAACAAATATTTGTAATTTTTCAAATGACATGTCGTGTTCCTCCCCTATGAAAGTGTTCAATGCTGGACGCTGCATGTATTTTTTCCAGCAGGCCCAGATAATGCTGGCAGCGTGTCAGGCTTTCTGTCTGAGAACGAACTTAATGACATGGACTAAGCAGCGGTCATGAAGCCACAGAGGAGACATCCAAACTGGATGAGTCGCTCCACAAAGCGATGGACCCGTTCCCCTCAGCCTTAAATCATACTTCTGACTTCCATCCTCGCAGCAGCAGCGTTCCCCGTCTCCTTATGTTTCTGTCCTCGCTCTTGAACCATCTCGGACCACCATTCCTCCTTCCACCTCCCTCTCGCTTCCCTCCGCTTTCAGCGTCTGCTGGGGATGATTTGCAGCTGTCTGGATTGGTCCCATTAACATGGTCCTGTGGAGGTGTGCGGTGATAGAGCACTGCAGACCCTGACAGCCGAGTGTGCGAGAGAGAGAGAGAGAGAGAGGGGGAGATTGAACGGACCCCCCGACTCTATAAATGGATACACCTATACATGAGAACTGCTCAGCTGAGGCTAAAGGAGACCCCTGAGACACCCTGCAGACCCCTAATAACGTCTACCAAGTGTGGTTAAGTATATAGCCTCTAATAACATAAAGCACGCACGCACACACACACAGATAGTAGCAGCTGGCGTTGAATGGTAGTGCGTGAAAAGTCTTTGAGCTTCAACTCATTCACTCTAACCACCTCACTAATTTAATTAGGTCACCCCAAGCTCTGGAGGAATGAAGGTTATAATGCACGGTGCGGTTCTCATGCTGCGTGGCTGACACACACACACACACACACACACACACACACACACACACACACACACACACACACACACACACACACACACACACACACACACACACACACACACACAGAATGAAAGTCGCCCAATCGTCGTCCCTGTGGGAGAAGAGGACCGAGGTGAGCTGCTGACCTGCCACAGTGTGGGTCACCTACTCTTCCACAACTCCCCGCATGCGTGTTTGTGCATATTTGAGGCCACATTCATTCATTCATTCATTCATGCATGTAGGCTCCGTCCCAGGGGGCCCTTCTCCCCATCTATGACCTGTGAGGGCCAGTGTTTTGTGTGTGTGTCAGTGTGTGCGGGCTCAGCTTCGCTCCGGAGAGACCACAAGGGGCAAGGAGTCTGAAACTTTAGCTAAAGGTGACTTAACTTAAGCTCAATGAGGCCACAGTATCAGGAGAGCAGTGTAATCCATAGGGGGCCCCTCGGGGCCACCAAGTATGCAGGACTCCTGGGACGTATATATTGTAGCAAGCTGCTGGGAGTGTGAGCAAAAGAAAGGAAGTGTCTGGGATTATTTGTGTCTGTGCCTTTTAGACTTTAAAGGATGAAGCCGCTGTGATTCTGTACACTATATATATTTATTCTTCAGACCGTGGTCATAAATATATAATATCTTTTTTGGCCACGTTTGTTTTTAGCAAACAGTGAAGTATGTTGAATTAATACACACGTCTGTGGGAGGGAGTCAAAATAAACTCCAGCGGTCGGCTGTAATAAAGGAGCGGGTCAGCGGGTGCGTGCGGGAGCGTTAACAGCCGAGCTCCGTGGTGGGAATGAGACGCATCGCACTTTGGATACACTGTAAATACTTCAGTGCGTTGGATCGTTTCATCCCAGTTGATTTTGTTTGTTTGTGTCTGTTTCCCGATATGACAAATGACGGATTATCGCCGAGTCCTTTGCTTTCTGTGCAGGCGCGGTGCTCGTTTCGAGTGTTTGGGAGCAAAATAAGACACGTGTTTACTTTAAATAACAATTTGGACAATGTGCTTGGATTCCTGACTGACGGTCAGATGGGAGGAGTGATACAACGCTGCTTAATGTGAAGCCGGCGGTTCGCTCAGATTAGCATAAACGAAACACACCGCTTCGTTTACGGGAGAGGATCGTTCTATTCTACTCATGCGTAGTTTGAAGCAAGAAACAGCTACTGTAGATGTGTGGGTCGAGGTGAAGGATTTATTATGCTCCCAAGGAGTCTTCAGAAGGATGTATGTGTGCGTTTCTGTGTATGTCTCAACAGCGACCTTGTGTATCTGCAGCAGGGTTTAATCCACCGTTAGAAATGGGAACCTGGCTTCCATTTGGTTTCCCCACAGGCTCATAGCTGCCCGACTCCCAGACTCTCAGCTACTCCGACTCCAGTGGAACGCATCTTGAAGCGATTTGGTGCTCAAACCCTTTGCTGCTGCACCCCCCCCCCGACCGAACGCCTCCTCCCATTCTGGGCCGAGGGAAGCTTTGAGGGCTTAGGGGGAAGCGCTGCAGCGGCGGTCCCAGCTCGACCCAGGGACTGCGGAGCCTCGCGCTAATATCAACAGTTAGCCCACAGAGCGGAGAGTCCGAGCAGCCGGAGAGGGAGGGGTCCGTCCGCGAAAGTAGGACAGAGCGGAGTCTAGAGCAGGCGAGGGGACGGCTTCCTCAATTGCAAACAGACACACGTAAGTGCAATCATATGCCAACATACGCACACGCACGCGCACACGCACACGCACACACACACACACACACACACACACACACACACACACACACACACACACACACACACACACACACAGCATGAGGAGAGAGAAAGCCTCCAGGTCATCAAAAATCCCATTCACTCCCGTCAGGATATTGAAGTGTGTCATGCCAATATTTCACTGCTGATAGCTTTGCCAGGACGTGTGTGCGTGTGTGTGTGTGTGATGAGCGGGTGCACGGCGGGTGTGTGGGCGTGTGCTTGAGCACGTCCGTGTGCGTGCTTCACCACTTCTCTCCCACTTTATTTTCTAAAGAGTGGCTTTTTCAAAAGTCACCCGGGTATTTTCAAGGGGCCTGTCTAATTCATGCAGGTGAAGTGTTTTAAAGTTCCATTCCCCGTTTACCTGCGGGGCCTCAAGAACACACAACAGAGGTGTTAAAATCCCCCCCCCCCCCCACACACACACACACACACTATAACTAACAACTTCTATCCTTTTGTCCTTCACTTTGCTCCCGTCCCTCCGCACCTGCCTCCTCTCCCCCGCTTTCTTCCCGTCTTTTTCTTATCCCTCCTTCTTCCCCCACTTCGCCCCTGCTCACTTTCTACCTCATCCATCCCTCATCCTCGCGCTCTCTGCCTCTCACAGTGTTTGAAGCTGAGTGTTTGTCTCTAGGGCTGCATGATTGACAGCTGAGAGAGAGCCATGCAGCTCTCTGGTGACAGATAAGGACTTTGGCTCTATTACTCACTGGGTCCCACAGACACACCAACGCACACACACACACACACACACACACGTAAACCCTCACCCGTCCTCCCGCACACACGCACGCACGCACACACACACACACGCACACACACACACACACACACACACACGCACGCACGCACACACACACGCACACACACACACACACACACACGCACGCACGCACGCATGCACGCACACACACACCAGGTCCCATGCTGCTCCCACAGTTCGGCAGGGAGCAGGCAAACCTATTTGCATTAGGAAGCGGCGTGTAAAATAAATAAAGAATCGGATGAATCGAGGAATAAATAGACAGGAGGCACGGCTGGGGAGGAGTATGACTGATTTGCAGTGTGCGCACATGCGTGTGCGCGCTCCTTTTCAACCTCTGGGCTCCCGAGCGGGGAGAGCGGCAGAGCAACGGAAGAAACACCCTGTTGAACACGTCGAAACAAAAACACACAAAGTCAAATATACATGAAAAGATTCTACAAAGCCCAGAATCATTATGGTAATGAAAAATGAAAGGGTCTAAAAATACTGGTTTATTCCTCCCTTTGTTTTGGGAGAACCCTGGAGAGGCCATTGGCTGACAATAAGAGAGGGAAGGAGTGAGACAGGCGAACGCAGCTCTTCCTCCCATCAGCTTTTCCTTCAACATCTCCCTCTACAGCCCCAAATCTCCACTTATCAACACTCCGCCGCCTTCAAAAGAGAGAAACTGGATCGAGTTCAACTGGTTCAAATTAGGTGCATGTTTATGTTCTTGCCAAAAAAAAAAAAAGAAGAAGCCTCTGGGACTTGTTGATTGACAGCTACAAGTGAGAGGGAGCCGCCGCGAGAGAGAGGCAGGCGGCGCCGAAACAGGTGCAACATCAGTTGCGGAGAAGCAGCGACGCGACGAGAACGGGAAGAGAGAGAGAGCAAACGCGGAATTAGAGGAAAAAACACTCGTTCTCGTGTTGCGCGAAAGGACGGGGACGGGAAATGTGGAGCGGGGAGGAGAGTGATGAGCGGAGGGTGGGGAGGATGAAAGACGGCGCAGCTACAGGTGTGAGCGTTCGTCACGGGAGGAAAAAGGATGAGGGAGGTATAATTAGGCCGACCCCCAGCCCAGGACTGTGGCAGGTGAAAGGACGAACGCCAAGGGGGGAGATGAATGGATGGGGGGGGGGTGAAGGAGGGAGGGGTCGCAGGCAAGGACGCGGTGACATGACGGGGAAAAATGGGAGAAGGGAGGAAGAAAAAGGCCACGGCGCGACTGAAGAGACGGCGTTCTCAGCGGGAGGCGGAGGGGGAGGAGAGGGGGAGAGAAGGGCAGCGCGGAGGACGCAGGTTTAAAAGTGAGAGGAGAAACGGGGGAGGAGGCGACGGGGGTGGACGCCGCGCGTGAAAACGGCCTTTGTCGTCCCTTTCTGAAGCGGAGACAAAGGCACCGGCAACGCGAGCTGCTTCTTCCAGCGGCGCCCGCGTGACAATAGCTGTTTGTCTCCGCATCAGAGCGACGGGAGCGGAGAGAGTGGAGAGCGCGCCTCCCTTCCCGTCTCCCGTTCTCTGGCTTTATCTCACCCCCTCCCTCGTCGTCATCATCATCATCATCACGCAGACGGGCTGAACAAACACACTCCGACAGAGTTTCCCACCCTCTGCGTGCCACGGATGGAAACGCTCCGAGTCTGGGAGTCGTAGCTTAGTCTGTGTGTGGGGGGGGGGGGGGCACCGCCCCTTATTGAGGTCAGAGGTGAAAGGTCACGCTTAAGTGCTGATGTTGCAGGCAGCCAGACAAAGCAGATTAACACACACGCAGAGCGCGGCCGGTATGTCGCCCTCTAACCCCCCCCCCCCCCTCGATTGGAGGAGATAATGTCACATGTTGCAGGTCGCACCAATGGGAGGTCAAGGCCTCGATTGTGAGCCCGGTCAGCGGTCGAGCTGCCTTTCGCCAGGGACAGTGATGTCACAGCAGAGTTTGGCATTCATTGCGAACAACCCGTGGACAAGCGCGAGGGTCGTTCGCCGCTTCGGGTTTGTTCTGCGCGTTCCCCGACACGTCCCGCTTCCTACATACATACAAATCTGATGCGTGTCTCCCGCTCCGCGCGCCACTCACTGATCTATAGGATCGCTTCAAATCTATTTCAAAACCCAATAACAATGTGCAGAATGTAATCTTAGCTGAGTTTGACTCTGAATTTATTTAATTGAGTCATCTATGACCCCGGTCTACAAGGGAATTTAAAGATAAGATTAAAAAATGCTTAATATGCAAACTGGCTTAAATAATGTAACATTTAATATCTCCTTAGCGGAAGGAAGCTTTTTCTATTCTGGGCTGACAAGGACGCAGTATTGTTTTAATTACATTTTATATGATTAAAATTGTAACTGATTAGTTTTTTTAGTCCATTAATCTGTTGGTGACTTTTCTTTACCATTTATTAGCATGAATTATTAATACATCTTCATGAAAATACGTCAGAAAGCAAACAAAACGTCTTGACGATAAGGCCACTGATCGTTACATGCACATACGCTGGTGACATCAGAGAGAAAGCAACAAATGACTTTTGTCTTGTTGGGGACAACGGATCAGCTCTGATTTCCTTCACTCCACCGCTGATCCGTGTGTGAGGTCCTCCTTCTGATCTGGCATCAGTGGGCAGCTCTGCCAGTGTGTTTAGAAGTGTTAAATGCCCCCCCGACCTGATGCAGGCTGTCATTAGGCCTAACGACTGCCAGGCCTGCAAATTCATACTGGCATCAACGCCCACGCCTGGCAACACACACACACACACACACACACACACACACACACACACACACACACACACACACACACACACACACACACACACGCGAGCAGCTACAGGCAACATGTTGCTCAGAGACACAGACCTGACGGCCGCTCAGCGGAGGCTGAATAAGCAGCGATCCTCCTCCTTTCGCCTTATCAGTGAGCGGCGTTCCGCCTTCTCCGTGCATACTGTACAGTCATTAATCATGATTCTCATTAATTATCTATGCACCCGGCTGGCTAATTAACACATCAGCTCAAGCAGAACTAATGCTGCATGCTAGTTCACCTCCCACTCACACCCAACACGCCCACACACACACACACACACACACCCTGCAAACCGACTCCAGCCCGGCTTCTTCCAAACTTCACTTCCTGTCAGTCACGGCGGGCGCTTTAACGGTGAAGATGGCGGCGAGAGGCTCAGATTAAAGGACACGCCCACAACATCCGATCAGTCACCGACGCTTAAACTGCCGCGTTGCCATTTGAATGTTTGGTGAACCCATATTTGCGTTTTTTGTTAGGTTGTTGTTATTGTGTCAACGTAAGTGAGTGATTTGTTCCAGTCCATTTCCCAGAATGCAGTTTGACAGCCTCTAATGAGTGGCCATAAAACTGAAACTGTCACAGTCTGCAGGTGGACAACACAATACTACAAATGCTGCATAGAACCACTAGCCTCTATTAGCGAGGCTGATTTACAATCCAACAACATCCAGCGCTGCTGTTCAACTAAAAGCAAAAAGGTTCAGTGACACCAGCGTTTTAAAAACAACATGTGACCCTAATGCTTTTTGTAGCGTGCTGAACTTAAGTCCAAATTCACACTAAAAACTGCTTTCACAGTATAAAACTGAGGTTCAACAAAAACTTTTGTAGCTTATTAGTTTTGTTGCATCATCTGACCCGGTTCTGCTCGGACACGAACCTTGTCCTGTAAAGTTGTGTTCAAGGAAGCTCAATTAGAAGTGACTAGCATTAGCATCTGCTAGCTGGCTAGCATGGCTAACTAGACAATGCGTTCTTTCCATTTTCCTCACTGTGAACATTAAAACATACTGAGCAAACACATTTTCCAGGCCCTAAAGTCAGGTTTTCATATGGTCCAGCACCAGAAGCCTTCATCTGGGTCATATTTGCAGTCTCCATAAGGTTGCGTTATCTCCAGATCTTAAAGTAGCTGGACTGATGTGTTGAGTGATTGTAACGTCTGATCCCTGTCTTTTTGGAGATCCGACTAAGGCGCATCCCAGTAAACACACTGCACTAATTGTAACAGATGGACTGGCACCGCCCGGTCCCTTTAATCTGTGGGGAGTTTCGGCTTGAACCACCTGACACATACAATTTTAATTTGGTCATCTGTGATTTTTTTTTTTGGGGGGGGGCATTTCATCTTCGTTAGAGCGAACAGGACATGTGGAAACACACAGATAACAAGCGGGGAGATAAATTCTAACGGAGTCCATTTGGAGCACGGGGGAACGGCCACGTCCTGCTGGGATATCTGGCCTCTGCATGTGGTTTATATGCTGGTCCAGCCTCCACAGTATTTACTCCCTTTAATCTCCCATGAGGCCTTGGGCTATGGTGAGATATGTGCCTGGGGGTGAAACGGAGGGTAATTCACACTCAGACATGGAATTATAATGTTTCCATGCATGAAGCCTTTGAATAATTTACAGCATCCAATGGCTTACCATTACTCACCCCACAAACACACACACACACACACACACACACACACACACACACACACACACACACACACACACACACGCACACAGGTCTGGAACTGCTCAGGCTGTGGTAGATTTAGTCATCTAGTCATCGCCCTCACCTCACCAATCCCTCACTGGTGCATCACTAAATGCAGCCCCCCTCATCCCATTCTTTCTGACAGTCTGTGCAGCGTATAATTATGTCCCTCCTGAAACCAGGGCAGTAATCTCACACACTTGTCTGGCCATTATCATGGAGGCTCTGGCTTCTCTGTGCTCTCTCTGCCCACACCCTGCTTTCCCTCAACCTCTCTCATCCAGCACTTGTTCTTTCCGCTGAGCACTGATTTCTCTATCTTCTCACCTTCATATCTTTCTCTCCCTCTCTCTTTCGGCAGGCCAGGGGCCCGAATGGGAGAAAGAAGGGGGGAGTGGAGGGGGGTGAGAGAGAAAGAAAGGCGCTGTGACATTAACGAGATTGCTCGTTAAGGAAGGACGGGAGGGGGGGAGAAGGAGAGAGGAAGGAGGTGGAAAATGGAGTGGCTGTAATTGGGAGGTTTTTGAAAAGAAAGGAAAGAAAAGACAGAATTAGGTTTCCATCCAGGGCCTGTCTGAAAGCGTGTGTGTGTGTGTGAGGCAGATACAGAGGGGACTAAATATAAGGTGAGAGAATGACTTGTTGGATTTCTCAAGAGGTGCTAAAGGTCAGACACACCTATCAATCAGGTTCATACAAAGAGCCAAACCGACCACCCCCCCCCCCCCCCCCCACACACACACACACACACGCAGCAGCAGCTCCTTCAGAGACAAAGAAACACTTTACAGTAACAGGCTTCTGGAGACCATTTCCTCCATGCGCTCGTAGCTGCTGCACTGTCAGCAGGCCCATTACAGAAATGCATTTCATTGGCATTTCACTTCTTGTCGGGGCAGAGAGGCTCGAAAGCTACCTCGCTGCACCAGACGCATTCTGCCGAGACAGCTCCGTTTTTATGGCAACATAAAGAAGTGTCGACTTCCTCCTGCGCGCAGATAAAAATAGTTACCCTTTTTCTGGTATATTAAGCCTCGAGGAGTGATCTACAGCGCAGCTCTTGAGCACACATTTGCTTTATGCGAGTTTGGACTTCTTGCGCGAAAACATTTCAGCTGCTAATTCTCGCCGATGAATTTATAGATGTTTAGAGTCGAAAGGAGCAGCCGCCCCGAACGGGCCCGCGTGTCACCGAAAGTGTGCGGCTCTGCAGTTCCGAACGCGCAAATATGTGCCAAAAAAAAGCGTGAGTGTGTGTGTGTGTGAGTGAGTGTGTGTGTGTAAGTCGGTGTAATCCCTCGCTATGGGACGCCCTCCCTTCTTCCTGTGCCAGATGAGGAGGGAGATTCTGCCAGATTCGCCAGGCAAGTGGGCTGCCAACTGCGAACATATACTCCGAGCGCCGCTCTGAGATCCTATAGTGGCGTGCGACGCGTGCACGTGGGGCGCTGAGAGACGCACGTGCACGTGCGCTGCCGGCTGGGTGTGGGCAGGTTTATTCTAGGCTATAGGTCTGGAAGAAATATTGGGGTGGGGGGGGGGGGGGGGGGGGGGGGATTAGGGAGAGGGCCCACGGAGAGGTAGATGAAGGAGCTATGGGAGGCATGGGAGGATCGAGATGAAGGAAGAAGAAAAAAAAAAGTAAATGAAAGATAGCGAGGGATGGATCAGATCAAGAGGAGGAATGAAACGGTTAACTCCGTGGTTTATATGGCAGCGTGGATTATCCCTACCTCTCTGTTTCTGCCCCCCTCCTGCTCCAATCTCCCCATTGTGTGCGAGTACAGGCTCTATGAAAGCAGCGGTGTACAAGGGAGGGGGGGGGGGGGGGGGGGGGGGGGGGGGGGTGAGAGAAATTCCTTCTCTTTCTCTTTCTCCAGCTAAATTAATAATATGAAGCTCTATCCCTCTCAGTCTGCTTTATCCTTCTATTCAGCCCCCCCCCTCTTTATCTCTCAGTATTCCTTGATTCCATTATTCCCTCGGCTGTGTGCGGGAGTTATAGGAGTATCTGCTGGTGTGCACGTGTGTTCAAAGCAGGCGAGACGGGCTGCACACCACAACTGAGCATGAGAAGTTTCTTTTTTTTTTTTTTTTATATGCTTCCGCTGGTGAGAGACTTCAGGGTATGAGAAGAGAGTAACAGCGAGAAATAGCGCGAGTTTGTGCGACAAAGGCAAGAGGAGAGGGTGAGAGAGAGAGAGAGAGAGAGAGAGAGAGAGAGAGAGAGAGTCAAGGCGGAGGTGTGAGATGAGACCAAATAGATCAGACTCGCAGTTTCTAATAGGAGGCATGACACTTTCTCATCTGCTCTATGCTCCTCTTCTCCCATTTATCTGTAACCCGCTCTCCTCGCGCGCTTCCTTCACTTCCCTTTATCCGTCCCTCCAGAGCTGGAGTGCGACACATCCACACACACACACACACACACACACACACACACACACACAACACATATTCACTTCACAAAGACAGAAAACCAACATGTGGACGTGTCGCCTGCTCATGTTCTGTGCAGGGACGTTTGTGGCCGGCGTGAGCTGTGGAGTCGTTTTCTCCCCCTTTGCCTCCGTCAGTACATATTAATTGCATCCAAAGCGCGTCGTGCAAATGAGCATTATTTTACCGTTCACTGATCAGACGCTTTAGGTTTAATGCGAACTCGCTTCCTGCTGCCGCTCCTCCTATAAAACTCCTCCGCTCGTGATCAGACGAGACACTTTAATTGAGAGGCGGCTCTGGGGACGGCGCCGCTTCGCGTGGGGCTGCGTTTTTGATCTCGTGTCCCGGTGAGACGTGGACTGACACCCGGGGAGGCAGCAGAGCTCCGGATATCGGGGCTCGTCGTCAAAGCATTGCACAGGTTTCCAATAAAGTGTCACAGGATCTCGCGGCCGTGGGCAGACAGTCGTCACGAAGGCTGGACGGGTGCGTGTAAAAATAATAAACGCTAAATATAACTGTGCTGGACACCTGCCTCCGTCTCCTAGAAGGCGGAGGCGCAGGCTCCCGGTTCACGCCGCCTCCCAATCAGCGAGCGACCCATGTCGTAAGAGAACGACGCCTAATCCAGTGTAAGATACACAAGATAATACAGCTGCTGAAGCTGAGATAACAAAGCCTGTCAGCCACACTAGGCCTCTCCCTTCTGTCCTCTCGCTCCCCGCTGTCGTCTCGCGCCCCTACTGGTGAAATGAACGGCTGTTAAGCCCCAGCATCTCTCCATCGCTCCCTCAGTTTGTTTTTAATTGAGGCTTCCTTGCATCATCCTCTCCTCCAGGCCTATTATTGTTAACAAGGAGTCTGTTGGATAAACTGAAATGAGCTTCAGAACCTGAGAAACGAAATTATAAGGAAGCAAAAAAGCTCAAAAATGTGGTGATAAAACGGAGGTACTCCGGAATATTATGACCGACTACACAAGGCGACTTTAATTAAAAGTTGCTCTCAAACTGTAAAAACCCTGACCCTTGAATCAGTTTCATTCATCACCGCTCACAGAATCTTAATTTGACCCACGCCGAGAAGCCAGATTATTCATGGGACTGGGGGAAGATTCACCCGTTAGTCCTGCAACAGGTCAGGCCGCTTGTGAGCGTGCAGAACAGATGAGGCGACCGGAGGTGGGAGCGCGGGTGGGAGAACCGGTTGGAGGATGTGAAGGTTTGTCAGAGCGCTGACAGACGCGAGGCTAAACAGATAGCGGGCGAGATAGCGGGCGCTCGCTGACTGACGGGAGGGGGGGCCTCCGTCACCACCTGCAGGAGCCCGGCCTCAGAGAGCGCGGCCGAGGACAGGGATAAGATGGGGCTGCGAGCTGCTCATCACGTTTACAGGAGGGGTGACATTTAGCCGGGCGACCGCTCGGAGGGCACGACAGTGACAGGATGCTTAACAGTAAAAAAGCTGCCGAGGTGGAACCGCATGCAAAAAGAAAAAAGTGGGCGTCGTAACTTCGCCTGCTTTCAGGGAAATGCGACTTTTCGCTATTCGTTATTTTAAGCAACTTTGACCTCGGTCTGACTTCTCCGCCTTTGTGTGCGCCTCCTCTCTGACTGTGAATGCCACTTCCAGCGCCGGAGTGGATCTGTCGCCGCGTAGACACGCTGAATGCATAAGTGGAGAATTACCATGACTTTGATTACAATTATAGATAAAAACGATTAGAACGAGCTTATTATTTGTGCTGGCGCGCGTCTCCGCTTTGTTTGTCTGGGCCTCGCGTCCGTGTGTAGGTGCGGAGAAAAACCTCATCTAAATACGTGTTTGAAGCGGCAGTCGCCCCCTGAAAACGCACACGTGCACCTGTCCCTGGCCTAGGTGGGGAATAATGGAGGTGTGGGACGAAGAGATAGAGCGAGGAGGACTTTGGGGGGGGGGGGCATCTTACAGAGGACAGAGGGAGGACGGATGGAGAGCGGCAGATAAACTGGGCTTCAGGCGGCGAAGCAGAATGCGTGCTGGGGGAAAGACAGTGTTGTGGGGGGACAGTGGACACGAGGAGCGACGGGCAGGTGCGAAGGTGGAGCACGGGATGGAGAGAAAGGGCTGGAGAGGAGTGGGGGGGGGGGGGGGGCTATGGGTTCATAATCCCCTTACAGACAGCTTTGTTGAGTGATTGGCAGCCCAGCGCGCCACGTTAGAGCCAGAGTAAAGGGGGGGCGCTGCCATGACTGCAGGGATTATCTGTCCCCGGGCTCACAACAGGCCTCCACTCCCCCATCAGCACCTCGTCACCCGCACGCAGCCCCCCCGCTTTGATAGGGTCAAGTGGTACAGGCCACTTTGTGTTGTTTTCATGCTTTTTTTATTGCTTGCACCAAAAAAAAAAAAAAAAAAAAGAAAAAAAAAACCTGCTTTGTGTCCCGTGATTGTGTTGTTGTGTTGTTTTGCAAATAAAGCTTAATGCTGCACCGGAGGGGCACGAGGGGGGGGGGGGGGGGGGGGGGGGTGGGGGGGGTTGTACGCCGGCCCACGCAGGGCATGTAGACGAGTGCGCGCTCCTACGCATGACGCATCCCTGTCATCCACACAATCAATCACTCATACACGCACACACACACACACACACACACACACACACACACGCATTTAACGCTGCCTCTATCCAGTGTGCAAGGGCATTACAAGGGTGCAGAAGCACTTAAACGAGACCTTGAGTGAATTCTTTTGTTCTAGCTAAAGTACCACCATAATAGAGTTAGCTCGCCTGTCACCGGAGTGATTAAATTTAAGAGGAAACATAAGGAGAAAGCAGAGGTTTTGATTAAAAAGTGATAGCATAAAAATATAGCTGAATTACAGCACTTACGTGCGATAGTAGCGCTGTTTGGCAGCTCCGCAGCAGCTACATTAAGGCTTTGGGAAAATCAGATAATGTGTGTGATTTGGAGCCAGAATACACACCTTCAGAGTTTGGACGTGTTGCAACGTTCAGCTGTGTACACACACACACACACACACACACACACACACACACACACACACACACACACACACACACACACACACACACACACACACACACATCACGGCCACCCAGGACTTAGGCTCCAGATGGGCTAGCCCTAACTGGGACCAGTGGCTTTAGCGAAACACACAGAACTGGGAACCAAACACAAACACCACAGCAGCTGTGTGTGTGTGTGTGTGTGTGTCTGAATCTAAATGTAAGACCACACAGCCAGAGGGTTATCAGTTAAAACGCAACAGAGACAAACATCGTGCACAAATACACACATGCCCAAACACACACACACACACAAGGTGCGACACAGTGACCCACAATGGTGCCACCCATCCATCAACCGAAAACCCAGGATCACAACAGAGGGGGACTTTGAAAAAGGAAAAAGCCTTTTGTCCCGTCACCCTCTTCTCCCCCGTGCACCAGCGTGTTTCTGGCTCGATTCTCTTTGTGGCAAAGGAAAGAGAGGGGAAAGAAAGAGAGAAAGGGAGGATGAAAGAAGGGAAGAAAGGAGGGCGCCTCCATCTGTGTTTTCCCCCTCCTGTGGCTGGGGACCTGCAATACAGCTGCACTCCAATGAAGCCGAAGAAAGAGGGAACGAGAGAGATTTTTGGAAAGGAGGGTTAGAGGATGGGAAAGCTAATGAGCGAAGGGTTTCTTGATTTCCAGGCAATTTAGAGGGAGTGGTACATCTGCTCATGTCCGTGTGTGTGTGTGTGTGTGTGTGTGTGTGTGTGTGTGTGTGTGTGTGTGTGTGTGTGTGTGTGTGTGTGTGTGTGTGTGTATACACCGAGCTCTGGTTCATTCCCAAATTACTTTGACACACGTAGTGAAAGGCAATCAGGATTATTCATCCTGTCATCACTGCAGAGGACCTATTTATTGCTGGACAGTGATGAGTGAATGAGGAGAAACAGACACTGCACATCAAAAACCACCCACAAAGAAGAAAAGAGAAGAAAAAATATGCTTTTGGGAAAAAAAATGAGAAAAAGAAGAGAAAAGATGAGAGCGTTCTTTTTTTTTTTCTTAATAGATGGAATAAATTTCGCCGTCTGCCAGCTAGGAGTAACATGATAACGTCTTGGATATGCAGAGAAGGAAATTTACACTGGTGGCGAGCCAGAGAGAGAGAGAGAGGAGGGAAAGACAAAAGGAGAAGGAGTGCAGATTAATGCGGGGAAGTGGACGGGCTTCGCAGACGACGAGAGGGTCGACGAGGAGTGCGTGTGGGAGAGCGCGACGCCCGAGAGCCGAGTGCGTGTGAGGGCTTTGAGTGGAAGCGCTGGGAGGGCAGCGCTTTTGTTCACAGGGAGCGGAGGGAGGAGTGAAGGACGCAGGGTGAGGAAGGAGGGGGGGGAGGAAGGAGTGAGGGGAGCGCTGCTGATGGAGTGGGGGGGGGGGGGGGGGGGGGGGGGGTCGGGGGGCTTTGTAGTGCACCTCTGAAGAAACTCAACCCTCCACTTGGACTTTTTCCAGCACTGGGAGCAATAACATTTCTCATCTGCGCATGCATTAGCATGTGTGCGTTGACGTTGTGTGCAAGACGTGAGGACGAAGGCGAGAGACGGAGGGCGGAACCGCTAGAAAGTGCACACGGGCCGAGCACGACGGCCGGAACCAGTATCGGGACCGGACAGCTAGCTCCAACATGGATCTCATTAACGCGCTGAGCTCCGTGTGCTGCGAAGGATCCATTTGGAGGCAGTCGGCGCGCTCACTCTTGCGCTCGGCCTTAAATCATCACTTCAGGTTGAAGTTTCTTTTAAAATCAGTGGAACGTCCGCTTCACAGGAAATGAAACAACGGGCATTATTTTAGTCTGACAACCGTGAATTTGTGAGTTTATCCACTGCAGGTTTGAAAAGCGTGAGCTTGGGAGGCTCTAAGGGTTCGTCCATGCGAGAGCACGAGCAGCGGTTCAGCGGACGCACAAGTGTAGCTAGAAATCTTTAAAACCAAAGAATGCAACAAATTCTTTGACCTGCAAAGCTTTTTTGACATGATTTTCCTTTATTTCATACTAGACAGGTACAAAACTTCACAGCCACGTGTGTAGCACAGCAGCTCCACAGTGTCGATCCTGGTCTTGAAAGCTAACTAGCTACTTTAGCTTGTTGTAGCTAACTTTTAATAGCGGACTACGCCTATGCTAGCTGGGTTATGATTCAGTTTCAACTTTACAATTTTACATAGCTTAAAGTGATGAAATGTTAGGCACTTATTCACTTCAAAAATGTTGCTTCAGGCTAAAACCAGTAAAGAGGGTTTGTATGTGTGTATGTACATCTGTAGGTATTATCTATACATACAGGGTTGTCTTTATGATTAATAAAAGATAATGTACTAATTACTGAGATATAGGTACTTTGAGTGTCAGGATAACTAACGAAGATTATCCCCTCTCGGCTCCAGCTCATAATGAGCCAAGAAAATTAATTTATTCTTTAAATCATTTCTTTCATTTTTTACTCTTAGGACATGCTAAATCTAAATATAAAACCTTTGCAAGAAAGTTGGCTTTTCTCAACTGCAAGTGAGAATTTTCCATAATATAAAAGCAATTAAAAAGGAAACACTTGCCATATGCTGCCTTCCATCTCGGCGTGATCTCTGCAGAGATACGCCGACAGCCTTTAAGTGGCCGCTCACACGAAGACCGAGCCTCTGCATTAAACACTGAAGAATTCATCTTAATCCTACATTTCCATCTTAATCTTGCGTTTCTAACATCAATCCTCCTTCAATTATATTTAATGCAGGACCAAGGAAATGGAGCATGATTTTCCCCGCACTGCGAGCCAAGGTCAGTTTCCCCATAGACTATAACAACAATGGTCTAATGCCAAAGCCAGATGGACTACGCTCACTTAACAGGCTTTTAACTCCTAATTAGAACTATGCAAACGTGCGCGCACACACATACGCACCCACGCACGCACGCTTTCAAGTATCTGACAAAAAAAGCGTCAGAGCCTGGAAAAATAATCAAGGTGGCGAGAGTTCGGCTCGGAGAATGTTACGAAAGATCGGGCGCAGAGGAGCGGGCCCATAAATGGGCCCGTTTATTAGCGACCCAAGGTTCGAGATGCTATTGCGACAGAGGCAGATCGGGACAGGGTTCCCCAGCAAAGCCTCTTAGTATGAGGCTCATCTCTGACCCATTGTAAGTCAGTGGGCAAAGATTATCTTAATGCTAAGATGCTTTGGAGTAACAGGTCTTCACATCTCCCACACAAGAGACCAAGCGTCTGCTGCAGCAGCCAGAGGATCCACACCCACCCCAAAGCCCCCCACACAAATAAAAGCCATGCATCACGGCGCAGATGAGCGGAGAGTAGCGGGTCTGCTTTGTTAGCCGGCCCCTTGCAGGCAGGGTGATTCATGGATGCTTACTTTTGCAAATCTCCGGATAACAGCTTCTCACGCCAAAAATATAAATGTAAAATAGGATATTTAAAGAAAACTCCACCTGTAGCCACTTCATCACTTACAAAGGCAGCTAGCGGCGGCGCGCCTCGCATTTCTGGGTCCGTTCCGTCGTTTGACGGCGCACTTGTGTTATTTTCCTGACACAACTTAGCGAGATTGCGTTCCACTTCAGCTACAATGCAGCACAATGAAAGGGAAGCGTCCCGGCGAATGTCAGGTTGTTGAGAGCGTTTCACTGAATCAAAGAGAAAGACAAACAACCTCGCAGGATGTAATCCATCAAAGACGAGTCACAGACCCCATTTGACTACAGCCTCAATAGACCAGAGTGTTAGTTGACTTTATGTAGAACTATGTGCTATAGCACTTTATGTGCATTCAGAAGGGTTTAAAGGCTGAAGCGAATTTGCTCTCTTGTGTCTCTGGCGGAGACAGAATGGTTCACCGGTAAATGTAAATGACATCCCTTCACCCCGGCGTGCGCTGAACTTCGAGTATTGATCACACGCTGGGACAGCAGGGCTTCCGTTCCAAGAAATTGATTCACCTTTTGGCAAATTAAGTCTATCAACACATTTGGCATCATCTCTGGCCGTGCGAGTCCGGGGTTGTGCGTGTGAAGTTGTGTGTTTGCAGCGACTCGTCTGATCATAAGAAGTGTGGTAAATAAAGGGGGGGGGGGGGGGGGGGGGGTTGAGCTGCCAGTTCCTTAATCGCTCCACGCTAAGTTGATCAAAGCGCTTACTCTGCCCATAAAGTCAATGAATTCCTTTAAGGCTTACCAGGTTTCATGGTGGACTTCGCAGGGATAAATATTATGGGACGTGTCAGTAATGAGGAATGAGGGGGCGCCGCGCTTGTACGCGAGCAGGAAGCGGCCCGTCATGGCGGTGACCTGTAGCTCATCAGTCAGCCTCCCTGTCTGGGCCGCGTCACGTCAGCCGGCGCTCCCGTCAGAGCCGGGCCGCGCTCCCAAACCATCCGTCTCCCTCTCATCGAACCCGCCGCCTCTCATGCTCTTTGTTGCCCGTCGTGTGGCTGCTCCCCCCCCCCCCCCCCCCCCCCCCCCCCCCCCCCCCCCCCCCCCAACCCCCCCCCCCCCCCCATCTCAACCCTGACAACAACCACTTCTTCTATTTCTGCCCTCTTGCTCGCATCGCTCCCAGACGTTTGCCAAAACTTCGGCCGTGACGAGGCACAGCTGTCCACCGCCGAGGCCGCTCATTTGTCTCTCTTGTGCCGACACTCGCTCTTTAGCGTTCGGCTACGAAACTACGCCGGGCCTGCGTCCAATCAAGGCGCCGTCCCACGTCCCCCGGCGGCGAACGAGAGGGGAGTGATGGAGCATTAGCGCTGATGAAAGTGATGGGACGCACGCTCGGACGCGATCGAGTCTGGCAAAGTCGGAGGAGGACGGAATGTTCGATTTTGTGTTGTGCTGCTTTTCAGGCGCGCGTCAGCGACACGTCGGCCTCGATGCCGCTTGAAGACACGGCGGGTACGAAAACAACAATCGCACACGACAACAGTCAGAATCACGACAACAATCGAACCTTAAGCTTGTAGATGTCGTACGCTGCTACACAGGAGCCAAAATGATTCCGACTTCATTTGAGGCACCGGCCGTCGACGGATTACATGGTTTAAACAAAATGATCTCGTTACAATGGCACTTTAGGACTCAATTATACCTAATAATACTTAGATTAGAGGACTTTCTGCAGCGCAAGGGCAAGCACAGATCGGAGTGGAGCTTAGAGATCTTAACACAAAGTTTAGTATTCATGGCACAAACAAACACAAGCCTGCACATCCTCCCTTGCAAACTGCACACACACACATACACACACACATATTTGAAATGACAACAGCGTCAACTCCCCGCTGCGTTCCCGTTTATCTGGAATGAAGCAAACCCACAGTAGCTGCTGCAATACGGTCCCAACCCAACGTGGGAGCAGAGAGTCTGAGGACTGTCAGCGTAAACAAAACCGAGCAGCTGAGGAAAGCGAAGATGGAGGGATGACAGAGGAGGACGAGAAGGAGGGGAAGGAGGCGAACGCTGGGGAAGTGGAGGCAGGTGGGACGAGCGAGCGGCGCGACAGAGGTCAGACCTGTTCTACACACTCCCCCGGCCTCAGAAGTCCACACACACTTTCTTACTGGCTTCCCACCACGCCAGTTTGCAACCGGGGGGAAGGGGGATTGACCCGGTCCGGTCCGAACGCTGCCAGGAGGATTGGATGATCCTGCTTAGGCGGTGTGTGCTGTGAAGCAAGCTAATGAGGGCCCAGTGTGTGTGTTGGCTGCCTTTGCTGTGGGGCTCTGGGTTCAGCCACCGAGGGCGATCTGCCCAGCGATGCTGGGACACATGCGGCCCCTCACAGCCTGGATTACTGTCACCGCCGCCATCATGCGCCCAAACGCACCAGCCCGCGTTCCCGGGAAGCGAGGGGGGGCGAGAGGCCGCGCGTTTCTGCACGCGTTCCGACGTCGGGATCCATCCACACGCCTTTAATCTCCTTCGTCGTAATCATCAGCACTTTTAACAATTACCAAAATCCCAAAGTCACTTCTAAAGCCCAGGGGACTGGGGAAGTAAATTAGTTCTTTAGCTAACCCCAGCATATTTACAACGCCGCTTTATAGCTGTTATGATGTTGATGAATGCGCGCGGCTCCTGCCAAATAAACTTATAATCGAGTGATAAAATAATGAATGAATTCCGAGTGGAACAACAACCCGTGACGCCTGCCAATTTCCTCACCTCTCCCTGAGAGTGTGTGCTTGTGTGTGTGTGTGTGTGTGTGTGTGTGTGTGTGTGTGTGTGTGTGTGTGTGTGTGTGTGCGCACATCTGCCCTCCTGTGTTCACCGTCCACACGCAGCGGTAGCAGTGTGTGTTCAATGCTCACTTGCAAACGCAGCGGAGGAGAAACACGAGGACCACACTCTTTTACACGCGTGTCCAACAGAGAGGGGAACGTGTGGGGAGACATCTGTGCAGAATAGATCTGTCTGTTCTCATGTCTGGCTTTTAACAGTGCAGCTGCGAGCCTGCGTGTGTGTGTGTGTGTGTGTGTGTGTGTGTGTGTGTGTGTGTGTGTGTGTGTGTGTGTGTGTGCCTCCCTCCTTCCACGGGCCTTTCCATTCTGCCACATCAGCTGAAACTTCTCTTCACAGCTCCTGTTGCTCTCAGCTCGTAAACTTACACACACTCCTCTTTCTCACTAGGGAGGGAGGACGAAGACGCGGGTTGGGGGGAGCATTGGGGGGGGGGGCTGCAGCCTTCACAGGCGGCTCAAACAATATGGTTCATATTCTTTCCTGCATTCCTTCTTTTGCCTCGATGATAAAGCGGAGAAGCTGCACGTGGACGTTCCCTAATCGTTCGGCCTGAGGACGTGTGTGGGCTCACGCGCTGGGACCAGGATCGCCTCCATCAGCTCATGCGTTATTCATGAGGGGGGGACGTACGGTTCAGGTGAAACCGGGCGTGGGGATCCAAACACAACGGCAATCAATAAACAGGTGCTGAGCTGCTGCCGCTCTGATACGACACCCGCTCTGACCCACTAACACGGACTCCACTCCGCTGTCCCAGAATGCCCCCCCCCCCCGCTCCACAGCCCGCTCTACCAGCTCGTCTTTTATCCAGCGCCAATTAGCCGGCGATTAATGAATTATTGAGAAACGGGAAAGGGGGGGATTAAATTTTAATGTGGATCTTTAGGGGGAATAGTTGTATTACAAGTCACCGCAAGCGTCGGCGCGAGGAGACGCCCACACTCGGCAGCCGTTTACAATAATCTACAGTTGATTACCAAAGTATGAGGTGGGGGGGGGGGGGGGTGTCGGGAGCAGGGGGAGGGGCGACGGAGAGGTTTTGAGCTCAAGAACACACGCTCGAGTCAAACTGGTTCAAGAGCCAAAAACTACAAAAGTCCATATGCTGCGTTCGGAGCGGTGACGGAGGCGGCGCTCTGTCCCCCGTGAACTGGCGTTTTTCCTCCGCGGGCGCGTTTCCGCCGCTGTGACAGTGGGTCGCTGCCTCCACGGCGCCCACTCCACTCCACTCCAGCATTAATGTAGCATTCGATCTTTCATTAGCTTGGCCGTGTAAGGCCGATAATAGAAGATGCTGAGATAAGGACAATGTGAGTCCTGTGGGGGGGGGAGCTTCTTCCCAAGGTGATCGTTCTGGTTCAGTTCCCTCTTCCTCGAGCAGAACCTGTATTGGCACTTGAGTCTTAACTGCTATTGATTTACGTGGGGTTAGGACTGTCTCCACTCCCGCTCTGCTTTCCCATACGGCTCCCTCTGTTTCTCTTTCACCTCCCGGCACCTGTCTGTGTTTATATTCCTCCCTGTGCACCTCTGTCTGCTTTCTGTTTGTCAGGCTGCAGTAATTTCCACCGATGGGGCGGTCGATGCAAGGGTGGAGGCGGCGCTTGATGACTGTAAGCATTTTTCTAGCCGATTCTACTGTAACGTGGCTTTGTTTATGACTTGTGCCGGGAATTAATCAGATGTCTGGGTCTGAGTAGCTGCATCTGCCGGTACCGTCCACGCGCCTCCGTCTCTTCCTCCTCACCTCTGTCACTCCTAACACATCTCCGGGTGCATCAGCGGCGGCTGCGGCGCCATAATTAGTGGCTGGATGTGACACATGTTTCCAATTTGCTACGTCTGGTCAGAGCGAGGCACAGATAGAGACAGACGGAAAGTGACAGGAGGAAGGAGGGGAAAGAGGAAGCCGCCGCAGACTGGAGCGCAGGAATATAGGAGCGACGGGGGAGGGAGGGGTGAGAAAGGGGGGGGGGGGGGGGGAGAGGGAGCCGCAGAGTGCTCGCAGAGGCGGAAAGAAAGGTGGGAGGCGAAGCGGGGGAGAGGGGAGCTGCAGGTGGACAGTCTGAACTTCAAAGCCGAGCATCCAGCAGAGGTCTGGAGGTTAACAACGTGACAGCCCATTTGCTACACAGACAAGATGTGAGACATACATGGGCTCCTGCACCTGACACACACACACACACACACACACACACACACACACACACACACACACACACACACACACACACACACACACACTGCCTCGGCCTGCGTTTCGCCCCATTTCAGACCTACAAACCAGATGCGCGTTTGCTCGGGGCCTCGTCCTTGGGACACGCTACCTATTTGGACGAGCTCGGGCCCTTAACATATTTCAGCCCAAAACTATTTAGCCCCGAGGCGGCTGAAACCAAAGCAGCGAGCGGCCTGCGAGCGAGGAGAAACAAGTACATGCAAGTGCGTAAAGGGGCCAAAAAATAAACTGGAGGAATGACTAAGCTGATTAACTATGAATAGTGAGCTTCACGAATAAGCTTCATAGTATACAATAGGCTTTGTATTTTGAATATATGAGTGAGCAAATCTGGGGAAATGACTATGGAGCCTGGCGTCGAAGCCACCACCCCTCTAATTGCCAACCGGGCCGATTCGCTAAGCCCTGACACCCACCTCGCACTAAACTCCATTAGGAGACAATGGCGCGGAATCACCTGTAAGACCTCAAAAGCTGGAGCCGCCGTCGTCCCCGTGAAAAGCACCCCCCCGTGTCCAACCGTACTCCCCGTTGGGCGAGTCCACCCAGCGCTGACAAAAAGCCCTCATTAAGGGCTTCACGGCTGGCCCCACAGCAGGGGGGGGGGGGGCACAGTCACATCTGTGGAGAGGGGAGAAACCGGGCAGGCCGTAGCCTCCAGCACACGACGCATTAAAAACCTGTTAGTCTCTCACACGGCCCCCGGCACGGGCGGGAGCCGCGGACGGCGAGAGCAGCGAAGCCGCCCCGATGAAGCCCGATCGGCTCCTCCGGTTGTTTTAAAGCGCCGCGCAGTGAGTAATGTGAGCGAAGGTGCAAGAAACGAGAGCTATTTCTAGAGCCGCGTTCCCTCAAGCTCGTGGTTTGATGGCCTATTTATCAGGCTCCAAAAGATCATTCGTTCCAGTTTGCGTAAAGAAACGTAGTCAAGGATTTGCAGAGTTGAAGCCCTGTGTCTTATACCCCCCCCCCCCCCCCCCCCCCCCCCCCGACACCCTCCGCCTCCATACAGGCCTTTCTCTTACTCTCCAGCCCCTCTCTCGGCCCTGGGTGTCTATTCAGACACGGGGAAATTGGCAGAGGTGTGAGGAAAGCGGTGTCGCTCGTTAAGGCCAAGCGGCCGAGAGGTGTTTAAAATGACATTTCCTCAGCTAATGCCTGACACCTTCTCCAGAGGAGCCAGCAAATGCAAATGAGCACGGCCGGAGAGAGAGGGGGGTGAGGGGGGGGGGGGGGGGGGGGGGGGGGTCTGGCCTGTGGGCCGCGGCCTGGACTCTAATCAAGGTCATCCAGCGACAGCAATTAGAGAGTGCGCACGCGCGCGCGCGCGCGCGCGTCTTTATTATCCCCACGCGGCAGCTTCCGGGGACTTCACCAACGAGCGGCACCGCAGCTGGATTATCGCGACACGTCCGTCGGCGCGAGGGTGACCAATTCGAAACAGCTGTGCAGCAGGTTCGAGCCGCTCCTGCCTCGATCAGATTACACTGTTTATATTGAGCTCGCGCTATCAACAATAACGATTGAATTATGTCATTTTGGGAAGAGAGTGTGACTAAAGGGGGGTAAATAGAAACCTCCATAAAAGCCCTAATGCCCTCGGAGCGAGCGCGTGCGCGCTGGGCCTGCGCCCTCCTGCCTCCGCTGAACTTTACGGTGTTTGTGCGTCAGGTTGCGTTACTACAAAGCACTCGGCGGTGCTCTCACGCTTATTTGCATTCGTTCGTAACTGTTGCCCAAATCCGCTCTTCCCAGCGTCGAGTTGCATTTCGCTCCCCGAACGTGCAATTAAACCAATTATTCGATTGCGTCTGTCTCGCTGCGTGGGTCGAACTTTCAAGACCCAACCTGCAATTAGTCCAAGCAGTAAAAAAGGAAGAACAAAAAATCAAAAGGTCTGCGAACGAAAACTATTCTTACCTTTCGTTCAGGGAATTCCAGTAGATGGGCTCCATGTTGCTGGCCGTCGTCCCCAGTAAATCCAGTAAGAATACCAGCAGGATTCCCAAACCATTCCCACCTCGTCGACACGCCATCTCAACCCTGACACCCAGCATCATGTGAGGCCCCATTTAAAAAAAGAACCCGGGGGGATTTCTACGTTTTCGACGCTCTTGCGACGACACTCTCAAAACAATGGATGTGCGACCACAGCCGAGCGGGCTCTGGGCAGACAGGCAGTCAAAGTGTGAGGCGAGAGCCTGCTCTGTGTAACCGCATGGATCCGAAACGAGGCGAACTGGACTCAATCAAACCCCGAAAACGCACCGGGGGGGAACTTGTTCAATCCCGTGCGTCTGCGGCTCCGAAAGCGACGGGTTTTCTGCGCGTCCACGCTCGTACTATTTCAGTGCCAATCCCATGACTTTCCCATTAATTTGTCATTAGTCCTCCTCCTTCCAACGCGGCGGCGCTCAGCTTAGATATAACTCCACTCAGTCGAATTTTCAGAAATTTATCGCCACCCAGGAGCTATTTCTGTTGCCTTTCGCTGCGCCCTAATTGTCTTATTCCGAACAATGTTCCCTTGTTCTCTGCACCGACTCTGTGTGATTTCTCTCCCATTACCTTGTTTTCCCGCAAGAAGATCTACCTCCCAACATATCAGACCGGAGCCGAGAAGAAATGTCACTTTGTTGGAAGGAAATGAGTGCGATCGGGCCAATGCGTTTACAGTGTGCAAGATGCCACTCGTGTCCACAGCTCCATCCTCATGAAGACCCACTGATGCACGGTGGGCTCAGTCCATGTGCTGTACAATCCTTATTCTCCTCTTTGGAAAATGCGCGCACGCTGTAAATCCGCAAATCCCGTAGCTCGCTGCAGAAATACAAAAGGAAACGGGATCCGAATATTTCGATAAATCCAAGAGGTCAGTTCAGGAAAACTGAGAGAGAAACAAACCCAAGAGCCCGAAAATCATCCCCGCTCTCATAACGTCGCACAAAGGCCGACGGGAAACTTGTGGAGTAATAAAAAATAAGACGCGAGTTGGGAGCAGCGGTTCCTGTTGGAAATCGACGTCTATCTGATGCGGCGCATCTTGTGGAGAGCCGGACGCGTTGCCTCTCGGTCAGGGGGGGGGGGAAGCGCTTCGTGCGTTATCGCATCCGTCTCTCGGGCGCAAAAATCCCACTGGTTTGACTCGTCCTAATGCTCGCAGCGCATTGACAGAGCGACTGGCTGGTTTGAGAGAAGGAGGAGGGGAAAAGGGGACGCGTATGAATGGAAAAAAATCCCCATCCTCCGACTGGCAGGCAGGGCGCACTGGCGGAGCGCAATTCTTCCAGGCTTTTTTTTTTTTTTGCGGACGGGGGGGCGGTATCGAGTCCCTTTCAGCACCTCCTCTCCCCTCCTCCCGTCTGAGTTTCAGCGGCCCCCCGACTCGGACTGCTGGACTCCCCGGCGCTCTATTCTGCTTCCTTTCAAACGGGCGAAGAAGAACCCCCCCCCCCCCCACCGCCGGCTGCAGCCGCTCTCTAGACGCTCACCAACGCGCGCCCTCCTCGGTTCAAAGCCGCGACGGAAGAGCACGAGCGCCCTCAGCGCGTCGACGGAGAAGCGCAGCCGACAGCGCGCCGCTGGAACCGGGAGGTTATCGCGCAGATGTCACGGCGGCGTGTTCGGGGGTTTGTTAGAGGTGACATGCGCCACAATCCGGCCCGTGAAAGGCCCACGCGTTCCATACGAGTGGGGGGGGTGCTTAATGCGCACGTGCAGAGTGAACCTCTGAGAAAGTTATATATTTAGGGAAAACAATGTCACGTGACCATCACAGTGGATTCACCTCATCCGTCTGCAGCTCAGACTAAACAGTCTGCGTGAAAGGATCTCTCTCTCTGCGTCCTTCTGATGACAGAACAGGGGCAGAGTCCAGCATCCAGCACCTAGACTTCAAAGTGAGCCCTTCAGCTTGATGAAGTGCAGGACGAGCGGGGCGACAGGCCCCGCTGGAGGGCCACACACACCAGTGTTTACACTGGGGCCCCCCGGTCGCCAGAACGCTGACACTGATTCACCGATGCGCTGCCACGAGCGCGCGTGCACGCTGGTGCGCGCGAGGGAGGGCGGGCTGTCAAACCTGTGGCTGCATTGCCCCCATGTGGTAGATGGAGATCATGACTGAGACGGCGTCAGGGCGTGAAAGGAACTGTTGCTTCCGTTTTTACTCACCGAAACAACGAATGGGTGTTTTTTTTTTTTTTGCTTCCACATCATAAATCAAACTTACAGGAAGCGTCAAACTCCAGTTTGTCCGCCGACTGTTGGAAATTCCAAGTTTCCAAAAGTAACGCCTCCAGAAGTGGGAAAGTTGGAAGACTTTCGCTCCGATTCAAACCCCACGAATCCAGCATTAGCAATAGTTTGTGAATTGGACTATGGGAAATGTAGGATCCGGCGTATTTGGAGCTTGAGCCATAAACGCTGGGATATCCCACACTCCGCCCTTTGATGTTTTTCATCACTCCGCTTTCAATCATCTCTCTGAGCAGCCCACCTTCATGCAGTTGTGCTGCTAAATAGCTGGAGTCCAGAAGTCAGGAGCTGCATGCGTTTGACCCTGCAGCTGCACCGTCCAAAGAATACGGCCATGACATTTCTATCAGGGAGCGTCATCCTCTTCAGAGGCCCTGACTCTGGGCTCTGCCTGCCGTGCTTCAGTGTGGAGACCCGTCGTTAGCTATAGCTATACAGCTATAGATACGGATACAGAAACAAAGAGGGGGAGCGGGCTTTGATATTCCTCACTGAAAATATTTGACTTAAAAACAACAAAGGAGGCAGAGGCTGGATGCACCATCGGTACCTCCTGCTGCTCCCGCACAGCCAGGGAGAGACATGAAATGAAAGTGAGACGAGGGAAAACAAATTAGCAGCATCGCGGCTGCAGGAGCAGCAGGCAGAGCTCCAGCGCCATGCTCAAGGGCACCGCGGCAGAGCGGGCGTCCGGGCGTCCGGGGCCGCGGAGCTGCACGCGGGACAAAAGCGCACACGTTCTCCTCTTCAATGCAAAATTACAGCGCGCCCTCGATACGAGCCGCAATTGCAGGTTACGGGATCCAAACGTGAAGCAAATATGAAGATTTTGCAGAGGCGGGCGGAGGGAGCGGAGGAACAGAAGAGACGGAGCTGTTTGTGTGGCACTGACCTCTGGAAACCTTGGCAGGGCAGATGACGGGGCTAAATGCAGCGGAGGAAGTCAGGCCGGTTTAGAGGCTGCAGCAGTTCAGAGGTGGAGCTGGCTCGAGAAACCAGCCCTCTGCTCCGTCTGGGAACGTGTGTGTGGGAACGCCGGCTGCGTTGGGAGATGACTCAGTTCTTAAACGGCAGCTATGGGATGCCACCTACGTGTGCTGCCGGCTGACGCGTGAGAGGAGCTCAGGAGTGTGTGTGTGTGTGTGTGTGTGTGTGTGTGTGTGTGTGTGTGTGTGTGTGTGTGTGTGTGTTCACGCCGCTGACCTTCAACTCTTCTCCGTGACCGCATCATCTCCCCGGTGACTCCGGCTCCAGTCTGCTGCAGCTGCCGGGCTTCAGCGCGCGCACGTGCACGCGCACGCGCACGGTACTATAAATACACGCCGCGCACACGTGCACAGGAACATTTACACAAAGCCGAGCGCGAGCATCACTTTCACGCCGCATGTGTAGACGTGGCCGTGAGCTACTCCTCTAAGCGTGCGGCCGACGCCACGCGTGGAGCACGAGGGGATGGGATCGAGGACTGAGGCGTGCACGCGCGCGCCCGCGTGCTGGCACCCGCGGCGGCACACAGGCCTCAGACGGGGGAGCGAGCACCCTGATGGGAATGCCGTTCAGACCGAGGGCGGCGCCGAGCCCCGCACGCTCCTCGCAGCTGATAGATCTCTGCTGCGCGGCTTCATCCGTCGGCATCGGTCCCCTGCTCCTCGCGCGCACGCGCTTTCTGCGGCGCAGTGAGGGAGGATTAAAGGAGAAGAGGTGAGACGTCGTGCGATGCGCGGATCACACGTACGGAGCGACGAACGTAGTCCTGAGTCTCAGCCCAGATTCAAGTCGCCGCCTGGAAATCGCGTTAACCTTAAAGCTGCACAGCCTGATGATCTGTTTGGAGATTAAACCAACGTAATGAACGTGAACGTTCTCGGCTTTGAGTTGGTTCGTGCTACTGCACGTAAGCAGACGTGTGCTGACATAACGCAGCGGAGGGAAACACAAACACATTAGATGTCAGTGAACGTCTCACTGACATCTGTCGACACAAGCCTCAGCTTTTAAATCCGTGCTCGTCTCTTGGATCGGATCCACTGGGACTGGATCAACGTCATCGACCTCAAGTCCCGATGTTTAAAAAAATGAGGATCTGCTGTTGAGCACGTTGCTGTTGACGTGTGGAACCAACAATTATCACAGGAACCAAATAAAACCACATGTTGCTACTGTCGTTTTGTATCATAAAGAGGAACAACTGGAGCTGAACGGACAGAATCATGTACATGTAAATAGGAGGGAGGCCTCGCCTGCGTGTTCTCACCCACTACACATCTCTCTACTCTGGATTTTACTACATACTCTTTTCATCTCATCAACGCAGCGCCTCCTTGCTCCTAATTTCCCCGTCCATCTGTCTCCTCGGCCCCTCGCAGCGCTCCTCTGACCGAACCCAGCGCTCCATCTGCGCCCGGGGGGCCCAGGCGGCAACAGGTGTGCTCACCTGCAGGTTCAAGGATCACTCAGGCGGTCTGGAGCCAAGGAGGGGGTGCGTTTAGCCTCTATTGTTCCACGTTTACCCCCAAAGTGCATTTACGGACGCGACGCCTCGCAAACACTAAACCGCCGAGATCATGTCCAATCTGTCGGCTGCTTAATGCGCTTCGATGGGCGCGCCCGCGCGACAACCGGCCGCGGAGAAATCGCCAGAGGGAGCGCGTGGAGAGGACGGGATGATGAGAGGGGGACGGGGTGAAGGGCAGAGCGATGGCGGAGGCACGTGC
The DNA here is from genome assembly GCF_900634795.4 of Betta splendens. Classification (NCBI taxonomy): domain Eukaryota; kingdom Metazoa; phylum Chordata; class Actinopteri; order Anabantiformes; family Osphronemidae; genus Betta; species Betta splendens. The sequence continues at coordinate 13,754,163 of NC_040882.2, read as the reverse complement.
AGGCACACGTCTTAAGATGATCCTCCTCCGTGAGAGAAATATCAACGCCGAGCTGCATGTCGGCGACGGTGGAAGATGACGACGTGACACGTCTTTACTCGGCATTAATCTTTGCAGCTCTTTCGTGTGGATAATGCAGAGTGCGCTGCCACATCTGGAGCGAATAGGCCCCAGTGAAATGAAACCTCTGGTGCTTCGCTTTCTTGGCTGCGGAACATGTGAAGGGATGTAGGTGCCAATTATTTCCACATCTAATGTAAACCAGAGAACAAGGACGTGTCAATCATCGGCGCAGCCTTTTGGAATGGAAATGGGATGTGTTCATAGGAACGCAGCTATTTTGGCGGCTGATGAAATGGGTTGGTGGGGACTAGTAAAAATATCCCCACAGACTCGGGCTTCGTGGAAGTAAAAGCTGGAGTTGCGTGAACTTCACACCGGCCCAAGTGTAATGAGCAGAAAACGCGGTGTTGCGGTGAGGTGTTTGATATTTTTAAGAGTCGCGCTTTAACCACACTCTTCAGAACCAGGCCCGATGCTAATGGCGGAGCTCATTGTCGCCACAGCGCGCGATCCCCACATTCTCACCAGACGACGGCCTCAGAAGAGAGCGTCTGAGGAGACGAGGGGCGCATGTACCAGACCTCAGCCCGACGCCTTTAATAATTAAGAAACCTCACACGAGCAAACTGAGCAACAGATTGCAGCCGCGCCCCCGGCGTCACTGTGATGTTACGCTGCGAGGAGACGTCCTGCATTCATCACCTCACTGCACCAGATGCGCAGAGGAGAAACCAGGAGCTACTTTATTAGAAATATGAGCTCCCCTGTTCATTCCAGTCAGAAGCCAGCAGTTTGAATTAACGAGCTATTTGGACAAACTATTAGCATCGAGTGCGGCGTTGAGGAAAGATGCTTAATTCCAGCAATCGAGACGCATTTCAATATTCCCAGCGTTCCACTGTCGTGACTGGAATCGGGTTGAGGCGACGCGCAGTTTGCTGGAAGCGCTGCTCGACTCGACCCACACAGGTGCATCGGGTGCAGAATCCAGTGTGCTCCATCACAGCGCGCCGCATCCATTTGACCGCCGGAGCCGGTCCCTGCACTTTATCAAAGTGCAATACTAAATTGCTGGAATTATCTTTAAAGCCGTCGTACGCGTCTTCGACCTTTTGCTGCTCTGGGGTCAAACCGTTTTAAAACCTGGGATTTAACACGGGAAGATAATCCTCACTCCTCTTAGTGTCCAAAATAAGCTGATGACCCGGACGGCGACTTGATTTAGCGATAGCCCAACGCCCGCGCAAGGCTACGTGCGGCTAGCGGGCACGAGACGCTTCAAGGTCACGGCACACGAGGTCGAGGTCAAGGTCAAACGTGATGCTTTTCTTAAAATATGTGATGGGGACGACTCCTAAAAACGCCCGAGCTGTGGAGCGGGAGGCGTTCGCGGCACCTAATCTATAAAGATGTACCGACACGAGCAGGTCAGAGCCAAGCCCCGCGCTAAACGCCTGCCAAACACATTCAAAGCAGCGGCGAGATAAAGGAGCGCTCCCTTTGACATTTCCACAAATGCCATGTATGACAAGCCCTAAAAGCTACAGGAAATCTGCTCCTTCTGCCTCATGTTCTAAAAGCCTTTTCCTTTCAAAGGCGGCGGGAGAGTGACAAACCCGAGAGCAGTCGAGACGTTTTAGCATCTCCGGCTTCAGAGCCTCTTTGCCTCCGTGTTAATTCAGCCCGGGTCACATGCTGAGTGTTTGCCTGAGTGCTTCACGGTGGGATTAGGAGATTCAACAGGCACACGGCCATTTGAATAATTGTTTTCAAATGTCTTTCTTAATATCAAGATCCCATTACTTACTATTCCGCGCACTCGCTGGTGATGAGCGCCGGGCCTGTTGGGTTTGCGAGCGTGCGCCGGACTAATGGCAGGCACTTACGCGAGGCCATGGAGACACTCAGGATGCAGCGAAAATGGAGGCGCGCGGCGCGGAAAACACAAAACACTCAACGTGGATTGGCTCATTAACCGCGCAAGTGGAAGGACTACGCTGCGGCCACCTTGGGAACGCGATAATGGCCGCGTCTGTGTGACCACTTTCTATGACACATGCTGTTAAAGATGACAGATGTTGAATTTCGGTCTTGGCAGGGATGAACTTCAAGAGAATGAAAGTTGAACGCGCTAACGAAGCCGCGGCCGGGCTTTGTAGCGAAAACACGGCTTGGCGTCTTGAGTGGGCGAGGCCGGTTATCACCGGGATGTGATGGACCGATGTCACACGCGAAAAAAATCACAATCGTACGTTTACTGAAGCGTAAAATAGATTAATTCAACCGTTAGAGTTGCGATCTTTACATTCTGGCCACTAGAGGGCAGCGCAACACACAGCAATCGCTTTGAAACGCTGAGATCTCAAGAATAAATATAATAATAATATAATAATAATAATAATAAAATAATAACTCGCAAAATAATTAAAATTTAATTTACATTGAATAGCCTTTAATTGTCCGCTAGTTCCAAAGTCGTTCTAGCTTTGCCTCCATTTTCACAAGCTCCAATTCGCTTACTTGTGTCTATTCTTTGTGGTTTCCAGGGTTCGCCTTGTTTTAATACGACTTGTCTGCTGAAATCATTTGTCTAGTGCCCAACACTGGTTCTGTGAAGTCAAATGCAAACAATGACCCAAAAGGTGCTAAAGAGTTTTGCAGAGCTGACAGCGTTTGCACAGCTGGTAAAAATGATCCGCGTTGATTTAACGCACATTTCTGTCTGCTAATATCAGAATTTTAATAACAGCACCTTGAAATTCACATATAGTAAAATAAATTGTAATTAGACGTCTAACGTTTATTGCAGCTACATCCTGTTTGATCTGACAGGTTCTGCATTCAATAAGCCGACACGACAAAGCTCAATTGACTATATAGAAGCGTGTGGCACTTACTGGTGATTGTCCACACTACATCGCACACCATGACCTACCTCATCAACGTCAACAGGCCGTCTTGCACGTAACCACTTTCTGCCACTCAGACGTGATAATCTGCATCGCACTCATCACCACACACACTCTGATCAAACACGAGGCTACCGCTACACCACTGGATTATTTATTACTCTTGCTTGGCTTTTTTTTTTTCTTTGACTGCCCCCAATTTCTCTTCTTGTCGTCTTTCTACCTACTTTGCTCTCCCTAGGCGGAGGCGGTTGCTAGGCAACGCGCACAACACAACAGCACGGCTCTCCAACTTGGCTCTCTGCTCAGCGTGCCCCTGTGGTTTCATACAATCAAATACATGAGTGTGTGTGCATTCATATGGAAGATGTGTGAGAAAGGTGAAAGCTATGAATAGTTTCCATCTCATAAGTGAAAGCCAATAGTCCTTTCAGCTTTTAAGAGCTGCCTCTTGACTCGAGTGTAACATCATCTCACATTCATCAGGGATTTATTACAGGGCTTCCAACTCTGAACTGCCTTTAACAGAAAGTCAGAAAATGAGAAAGACTGGAAGTCTGCGAACAGATCTGTTTTTAATTCACTCCAGCTTGAAGAGAAGCACCAGAAGGCCACCTGTTGCAGACACTGCCATCTATCTGGGGACTAATGCTTCCTGCTGGAGCACACATTTGTGTAATAGCTCTTCAGTCTAAATGAGATCTGAACTAAGAGGGGCTTCATAATCAACAAACTATCAGTATAAAAATATAAGGCTTTGGTAGTGTGTTGAACCAACCTGCAGAGAAACACTACACAAACAAAGCACAGCTCACTGACAGCCAAGCAAGCACAAGAAAAACCTCCCTGCAGCAAAATGAATATGCACGGTTTTAAATACAATGTGTTTATGCCCCCATTTCAACACTTACAAATGTATTCTGAGAAAAGTCTGTAGGGGAGAAAAGGGTTTTTCCATTTTCCACATGCTAAGAGCGTCACAGATCATGATGAGAGGGTGGTAATGAAGCGAGCTGCTCACAGGGTAGACATTCAACCAACCTAACAACATGGCTATAGAAAAATATACATTTAGTGAGGATACACAGACAAACACGGTTTGGTGTGTCCTTAAATTAAAAAAAAAAAAGAAGGTGAACGGGGTTTCCTCAGTTTACAAAAGGAAACAAAAGGTACTTTATACAAGTACAGCAGTTAGAAATGTGTGGGCAGCATTTTTACACACACCAGGTATGCTTTGAGAAGTAAAAAAATCTGTTTGGCATCAGGTTACCAAACACAAAATCATCATCATCTGTGTTGCACTCTGGTAATAACCAAGTCTGGCCATAGTCCCACTGCACAGAATGGTTTATATAAAAGTTACTACCTTGCAGGTGATCTTAAAAACTGTCTGTTTGGATGGTACCACCTGAGTAGGGTTGTTTAAAATGTAAACAAATGATGTAGCACTTCAGGACATCATATCCTTATGTCTACACCACTAAACCGAACTCGGCAGGTGTAACTCAGTCTGTGTCAGAAGAGCCTCAGGATTCCACCGCTGCCGGCTGCTGCTCCTGGTTCTCCTCTGCGACGGGGCCCAGTGGTCCGGCCCACCACAGACTCAGGGTGTTGTCCTGCCTGTCCGGCGCTGTCGTGACGGCTTCACCGCCCTCGCTTTCGGAGGCCGAGTCACCCTCACCGTCGGCAGGCGATGGGAACTGCCGCTGCCCGCTGGAGCTCGCCAGCAGTGGCATGAAGGGATGAATACTGCGGAGAAGGAAGTTTAGAAAATATGGGTTATTGTACAGTAGTAGCAAAGAGCTGCTCATTCAAACCCACTACACATGATAGACTTGTGCGACGGTTTTAATATAAGCTCCTCAGTAACGTTCCGTTATAGAAAAGGCAGTAAAACATTAAATTACCAGAATATATCCTTGGCAACTGAGGAGTACAAAATTTATCATAATTGCCCACAGAGGCTGTAGTAACAGCTGTGCTCTCACAAAGCAGTAATAATGAATGTAGGGCAATATTTACAGCATGAAGCCTGGAAGCTGCTTCCCGTCTTATCTAGATGATTGTGTTTGTGTGATATAAATGGAAGATCTTGACAGCACAACAGAGGGGGACAATCAAACAGAAAACCAACCACACAGTCCCTTTAATGATTGCCTACTTTCGCTTTATTTTTCACAGTTGTTATCCTGTTTGTTTGTGCCCATGGTGGATATAATGTTTCCAAAAGATTTAAACGGTTTGCGACCGTTTCATTAAATTGTGGGGAGTTTCTACCTTCATAAAAGATTTATTAATTACTGCTCAGCCCCCGGCAAAATGTAACCGCGGACAAATATAGTTTCTATCAATCAGTCAATCTCATATTTTCCTTTGTCTACAAAGGAATTTTTAAATTAATTATTCAATAAACATCTACCATCTGCCTACGAGGGGTTTTATCATACCTTATACCATTAGTGCAGTCCCAGTGGGCCTGGAAGCTGAGCAGAGGCTGGAGTAGCTCCTCGTCACTATCAGGAGGAACTGTCTGGATGTCCCACACTGACACCACTCCCTCCGTGTTGCCGCTCAGCAGGTACTTGCCTGACCTACACGAACAGAATGAAACACGAGAGGACGATAAAACAACTGCCCGAATATCACAGGGAAAGGACAAGCATTTACAGAAAACATCTGCACAAGTCGGGAAGCAGACGAACTGGCAGAATTTCAGTCAGATACATTATCCACGTTGTGTCGATTCTATGGTAAAATTTTGCCACGGTTTAATCTGCTGTGGTGTGACTGTGACTCTGATTAGTGAAGTATACTTACAGGTCCAGGTCAAAGTAGATGCGCTGGTTTGTGGCCACATTCCGCTTAAGTGAAAACACAACTTTGCCGGGTTCTCTCAAGTCCCAACAAAGGATCTCTGCATCCTGAACACAAAAAACACAGGCTATGAGATATTCCCCACTTTGATCAGTTTTGCATAGAAATGAGAAAGGATGAGGATCAAATTGTTGCCAACAGCAGAGTGTTCGCCAGAATCGGATGCACATCACAATAGAACCCAATATGCTGGGTTATAAGAACAGTTTCATATTGATTTGTTTTTTAGTGGCATGAAGTACCATCTGGCTGGGGTTTAAACGCAACAAGTGAACCACTGTAATACAAATCATTGCATGTAAATAAATAAAAATCAATACAGTTTATGAAAAGCAACACAATATCACACAACACAATTGCTCAAGTCTCAAGTGTATCAACACTTTCTTGCTCCCTTAGCCAACAGGAACACATCAAATAGGCAGCATTATTACCGGCGTGCATGTGCATGTGCATGTGCAGGCTCAGGCATCCGTGTGTGTGTGTGTGTGTGTGTGTGTGTGTGTGTGCGCGCATGTGCTCACCTTGCGCCCTCCAGTGTACAGGTAGTTGCCGTCGGGGGAGAAGAGCAGATGGGTGAGGCCTCCGTGATGTCGGGTCGGCAGCAGGGCCAGCAGGGTGCCATCTTGGCAGGAGTAGAGGCCAGCGCAGCGAGAGTAGGAGCCACAGGCGTAAACAGACTGGCAAGGACTGAAGCCAAAGCAGGAGATGATGCCACTTTGGCCCTGCTTCTTCGCTGCAGTGGAGACAACAGAGTGGCATTTGGCACCGCTTCCAGATTACGAAATGTTGACACACAAATCTCAATCATTTCAAGTCGAAGTTGGAATGTTCGGCTTTTCCTAGATTCCAGATTGTGTGTCTAAGAGGAAAACATCTGTCAACAATGCGCACACAAACTCAAGTCCAGATCATCTGGTTTGTTTTATGCTGTGTTCCTTTCCAAATCATTCTCCTCCTTTCTCGGACTCAAAAAGCTTTTAGCACGTCCAACAATGAAAAGAGACTTTGGCACAGTCCACGTGTATCACATAACATGCGTTTGATATTAACCATGCATTTTTTAATAATTTACCGTTATAATTTAACAAGCAGGGCTGGAGGAGCCAAACACACACGAAACCATAGATGGCAGTGATCTAGTGGTGCAACTTATGGAACTTTCAGGATTGCGGTTAAACCTTGGTTGTTACCTTGTTAAAAAGCCCATACTTTCAGGCATTCCACGTATTAGCAGCTTTTATTCTTCTCACCTAAACAGTAACCCTTCATCCTGTTGTATGAATGGAATAAAAACCCTAATTAAGTCCTATTTTGCAAAGACAATTTCCACCTGACAGAAACTTGTTTGGTTTATGAGAAACAGATGAGAAAACCATGACAAACATTTTGCTGTGATTAACGATAACAACTCTGGGTACTGGTTTGTTCAAGGAGACTTGATACTTCAAGGAGGTGCGACAGACAACAGCAGCGCACCAAGCAACAATCAACTGATAACACACAACCTGTTCCACTGTGTCCTTGGTCTTTTCTTTGTCTCATAATGAGGTTTAGATTTCGCAAGATGACAGCTTTTGTTTACGTTATAATTCATATTTTCTTTTCGTCCTGCACAAAACATTTCTATCATTTTCACAGCATTTACAATTACATACTAAAATGTTAAACACTAGAAGGTTATATTAAATAACCCTCTTTCAGTGTGAAATGCACGAGTTGCAACTAATCGGGTAAATAACAAAATTACAAGGGTGCTTTAAGTTGCATGTACAGATGTTAACTGACCTACAGTGGGTCGTTGCTCACAGTCTCTTCCAGGACGCTCCGTGTAAAAGACCCTCACAGTTTTGTCAAAGCCGCAGTACAGCTGCGTGCCGTCGGGTGAGAAGCAGAGGGAGTGAGCAGCCGTCAGCTCATCCAGGTGATTGTAGGGTCGGAAACTGGCTCGCACCTCCCCGCAGAATGCATCCCACAAGTGGACGGGGTTGTCACGGCTACTGCTGGCTAGGCTGCACAAGAGTAGCGAGAGGGAAGATTAAAGTGTGAGGAGGATAAGGGAACGACTGACACCACAGGGGGTTCATCTTTATTATCCTTCAAGGCTAAAGCTAGAAATTAACCAGGGCCGAGATAGTGTGTAGCCAATGAATGAAAAGTTGTCTCCAAGGATACAGAGTTAAATGAATTAGGCAGCTTAGATATACACTGTGTGCGACCAAACCCCCTGCTTTTGTTTTGTATCTGGTCTACTACACCACATCCACCTGAATAGATCTTAACTAATCGAGCCCTGTGCTGTGCCGCTTCATGGAGGCGAGACCAGAGCAAATTCTTATTGATTCAAATGAGTGCCAAAGACTGAGCCATGCCTTTTTAACTCTAATTACTGGACGCTGAACAAATGCCGAAACATCACTGCAGCTCAATTAGACAAAGGAAATTAGCCCCTACCACTGCTGCCGTGTTCTGCTATGGCCCCCGTGAGCCGCAGCTTTATTCCAGAGCAGGGAAATGCCCAATTATAATGCTAGACTGCTGCTATCTTGGAGCGATGCCTAGAACTACGTACAACTTAACCGAGCCATAACAGGGGCCCTTATTCCCTCCCTACAGGAGGGGCATCAACAACACACGGCTTTTGGCAGATGGAGAGCTTAAGAAGCACAGGGGAAGAAACGGGACACAAAATGGGGGCATGTGTGGAGAGAAAAACAGAAAGGTACAGAAAGGTACTTAATCTGGCTTTCTATAGATGTGTTTAATAACGATTAACGTAACCTTTTATTTGGGCCGACAAGCCTCTGAGCCACCTGTCTGTGCCCTGCAGGACCTTCTCTCTGATACATGGTAGTGATCTGAGGAACACAAAACGTATCTGCTGTCAGCTCCTACCGGCTTCCTCATTTTCATGACAGACAGGTCTTTGCACAAGTTTGGCAGATATGCACAAGGACTCTCAAGTGGTTCCCGTTCCACGAGTCATTTGTTGATCGTTTTGGTGTTTACAGAACTCTCATCTTTAGATATCCAGCTCCTAACCTTCCCACCCCCTCCTCTTATTCAGTGAAGGCTGTCTGGTGTTGGGGTGATGTGGTGCCAAGCTGAGCCTTGATCAGAAAGATCTGTCAGAGGGTGGAGGCTGTAACTGGAGGATGATGGGCGCAGGGGGTATACACAGTGAAAACTGTTGGCAACTTGACCTCCGCTCATTAGCACAGCCCTACCCCTCTCCCCTCAGACGATCTGCATTCTCCGCTGTGACGGCTCGTTGTTACTGATGTTGGCTCCGCTTCACAGCGCGCAGTTGCAGTGATGTCATAATTACCGCATTTTAAAAGCCTGCAGGACAACGCGCCTGCACCCGCGCGGCAACAAAACGAGAACAAGATGAAAAGAAAAGCCCCAAGTCAGGGAACCGCGGGGCCCTTAGGTGTCGTCTGGGCTCAGGAGTGCTGTTAGTGTGTTCAATCATGCTGAAAAGCACCATGGACCTCAAACAGCGGCGCGGATGGCGACAGAGGCAGACGCAGGCGAGGCTAACGCCAACTCTTCACTTATAATGAGACATATCAGAAGACTTTTACGGCTTCTCTCCTTGCTTGCAGCTGGCTCCCACAACTAGAGCAAATACCACAGGGATCTAAGGCTGAGTCACAATCACACAACAATATCTATTACTGTCTATTAGACAGACTCAAGCACAGACCAAAACAACCCCCCCTCCCTTGTCTAGTCTAACCATTCAAGATTAAAAACACCAATCACTGACTGACACCCGCCTCCATAAACAACGTGGTACTATTTCTGTGTAAAATCATTTACCACCTGGCAGCGTGACCTTTAGTGAACTTTAAATGTCTCATTTATCCACCTGTTAGGAGCCGAGACTTGGGGAATAGTCTGGCAATGCTAAAGTTCAACTCACAAGCATGTGTCCGGGTCCAGAGAGTTCATTTTGGGATACCAGCAGTAGTCGTAGATGGTGTCTCCCTCAGCCATCCTTAGCACTGGGCTCTGCCACAGAACAACAGAAAAGCGGGTGTTCAGGTACCGTATGGGCTCTACCCGTGCTGATGCGGGTAATTAAAAACAGCCAGCTACTTTCACTTTTCCTTGTGGTGAAATTTACTATCAAAATCCTCTGGCACAATATGAGAAACAGAGCAATCAAACCTACGTTTTAGCCCTTTTTGCAGAGACTGTTAGATCTATGTAATGAAATAAAATGGATTATATTTCAATTACTTTCAGCAATTCAGCAATCCCCATCTACCAGCCTATAATACAATTACAAGATTGGCCAGCCACTTGACATTTCCCAGAACCAAAAAGGCAAATTGCTTGTTTAATCTAATGGTTTAATATTCAGTAATACATTCCCTAAAGCCCCCGTCTTCAGTCTACTGAAAGATTTTGTATTTTATCTATAACTGTGCAGAACACAAACCTATTGGGAGGCTCAACCCTTATTCAACATCATGTAACTGAATTCAACGTAGTCATGATTAAATGTCGTTATCAAATGCTAGTTCACATTCATACCAACTCTACAGACGCAAAATAGCAGGTGATTTATCTGAGACTTAATTAAACTGAACTGAATGCCCATGATACAAACCCAGACGGTAAAAAGCATTTTATGTAGACCAGACTAAAGTTACCATGACCTACGTGGTGTCTAGAAGAACTAGTTGCAGTGGGATTTCATGTATCTATTGATTTTGGCCATGTTTTTGGTAAGTTTCCCTAGATCCTTTCCTCTGTGCCTCTGTGAACTAGGCACAGCTGTTATCTGTGCTTACCATCTCAGGAAGCAGGTCCCAGTTATAGCTGTAAATCTCTGGAGGGAGGTTGTACACACGGAGCACATTGTCTGCACTGTTGGTCAGGATACAGGAACCATCAGGGGCCCTGAGTAAGGAGAGGAGGGAGGAAGGGGAAAAAGTAGGGGGATGTGTTAAACGTATTGTTGTAAACAACAGGTGATCAGGTTTGTTTCAGCAGTAGTTACAGCAAGGAATTATATGTATGTATATATATATATATACACATCTTTTATCATCATATATAGTATAAATAGAGGACTTCATCATTATAAAATGTAATGCTGTATTACCATATAATTAACAAAAAATGACTAACAATACATTTAAGATTTATGTTCAAAACCTGATTCATAATGGATTGTTGTTTTACCATTTGCAGCCTTTAAGGTAATTCTCTGTTATGGTGGAGTACTCAGTCCAAGAACCAGTCAGCATCTGAGGGCTCTGGGTAAAGTCTAAGCCAAGCCTGGAGGTAAGACAGAGATAAAGACATGTTCTTGAATACAACAAAAATGGAAAATGGTGTGGGTTTCAAAATTTAATATAACCAAACATTTGTCTTTGTTTGAAGGAAATATCAAACCAATACAGCTCTTGGTTTAGTTGATTTAGATAATGCACAATAAAAATTTGCACAAGACTTCAAAAGGAAATTGGGGATTTTGGCAGAGTCGCCAGTATCTACTGGTACTCATGCTGATTGCTAATTACAGTTCACGCCCTACAGGTTAATACTACTGTCAAGTTAAGAAGCTCTTTAAAATAGATAATTGTCTTAGCTGGTTTAAATATCAAACATATATTAAGGCTGGGCTGTTGCTGGATTTGTGATGAAGATGGGTGGGAGACTCAACTCAACACTATGTAAAATAAAGGAGGAAACCAAAAAAAAAACCACACTAAACTTGAGTGGTTTTGTAGGTTCGACAACTGGACCAGGGGGGTACAAAGTCACATCAAATTTTAGCAATCAATAAAAAAATAAGTATTCATGTATTATGAATCAAATTTTAGATGTTGATCCAACGCTTCAGATCTGTGGATAGTAAACTACTGAAGTAATAACTTAATTTACTTACTTACTTTACTTAATTTAGAGCTTGAAACAAGCATTTAATGCATCTAGCCTATGACCTATATCACTGGCATGGTCAAACACCTTTATAATAGTTTGATACTTAGTTTGATATTATGTACACTGATTTTGCACTTAGTACACTCTCTTACAAGAATTATAAGACTGGTGCTTATTCTGACTAATTAAAACCTATTGTAATTACTGTACTTCCTCCACTTACTGATGCCCTTCAACTGGGCTGTCTGCAGATCCATTTGAACTGTGTTCCTCCTCTGCCTTTGCCTCATGAGCTCCATTCTGGTGGCTTCCTTCTTCACCATCGACACCGACAGGCAACTCATTCCCTTTATGACCGTCAGGCGGTTCACCTGTGCATAGAATAAAAGGTTTCACATGTGCTATTTAATTGAATGATTTTAAGCTAATGTCTAATCATTCTCATGAGTCCAAGTACTCTACTTTGTGCTAAGGTGGAGTGATCCTGTTGCATGCCTGGGTGCCCAGGTATTTCTTCATGCGTTGTGTGAGGCTCTGCATACTCTGCTAGGTCCGATTCCTCTTCACTCATTTTGGACCGCTTGGCGACTGGAGAGGCCCCGTCCCCTGACGCGTGTCCTACAGCTAAGCTGTCATCTGCCGGTAGAGACGGGACTTGTTGAGGGGGCTCACTCTCCGCTTCTGCGTTTTGCCCTGTCCCACCACAGCTTTCAGCACCTCCATCAGACATATTCCTATATTTACTAATCTCCTCTGTGAAGTGTCAACCTGTGGGTCCAGTTGCTTTATGGCTGCTTATAGGCTGTCAGACGCGAGTGAGGCAAGTGCTACTAGGATAGTCCTTTTTCCTGCAGCGTGGGTGTTTGAGTCTGCTGGGGATCGAGGACATAACAGCACCCACTATCCTGAGACAACGTAAGGGGGATAAACATGAAATTAGTGGGGCACGACAGGCAACATCCGTGCAAACACGTTAATGTCTACTGGATATACGCATGTGGTCAAATATTACTAATACATCTTTACAAAGGTAGCGAAAACGGTGAAAGCTAGCATTGCTTATAACTCACTTAATTTAACATTTATAAGGTTAGATTACGCTACAATACGTACGCGATTTAGCCATTAGATGTGTGTCCGTAGGCCGCAAGAATAAACACTTTTAACTTAAGCCATCCGTCCACAAGACCGCAGACGGCACCGTTAGCGCATGTTAGCATTAGCTCACGCTAGCAGTGTGATGCTACATACGTGTGTCGTGGCTTGTCTGGCTTCGGGTTGTGTTCACACTTTGGCTGAGTACAGTCTTCTCTTCAGCGGCGTATCACCAAACACCGGCAAAAAATTCTAAAGCCTAAGAAATGTAAAGCCTGCCTTCCGATAGGATACTTCCCGCCTCCATTTACAAGTTTATATGAAGTTGTCTGGAGCTATCGCGAGACTTACGGCTCTCGCGGAGATCTTTTTCTTAGCAAGAATCAGGGTTAGCTCATGTTCATTCTGTCAATACACACAAAAAAACTCATTATTACAGGAAAGAAGAAAATAATCTCCACGAACTCAGTACCTGCTAAATGCTATTTATTTAGTATTTATTTTGTTCTTCAAACAAAAAAGCCAAGCTATTTACACATCTTTCAGTTGTTCTTTTCCAAAACAGTTTAATTACGTGTATGCTGTTACTTTAACAACATTCAAGACATATGAAGCAAAAGGAGCTGAGCTGACTGGGGTAGACCTTTTTTTCCTGGCCAGCGCTGCTGGAACTGCTACAACCAGAGCTACCAAGAACCGGATGATCAGCTTCGAAACAATTATTAGGGGCAGGCTGTGACAGGATCTTTTCAACAACACCAACTAAAAAAAAAGCAAACAAGAATCCAGGGCTTTTTGAAAATACAAGCTGTTACCTGATCATAAAAGCCTTCGTAGTTCAGTAAAACAAAAGAAAACAACTGGTTTAAACATGAAAGACAACTAATAAGTGTTTAAAAATGTCAAGCATAAGTAAAGGACAGTTACAAACGAGACCTGATAATTTTAGCCATAATTAAAGTCAAGTTTTAGCAACAATCTTTTAAACCATCTTCATATTTATTATCAATTCTACAGTTATGCCCTTGAGCCTAGTGTAGTTACTTTTTTAGCTATGGCAGATGAATAACCACAAAAACCCTCAGCTCAGCAAAATGTACCAATAAAGCTAAGCTGACATCAGTTGCTGCTAGGATTAAAATCTGTATCTGGTTTAATAAGCAGGGATATAAACTACAGATTGATTAAAAGCACTAATCTTGCAACACCATTTAGATATAAACACCTAGAACAAGATGCTGCACACAGACCTCGATTTTCTTTTCTACAACACAGCTGATTGTGTTGTAGATTCCTTATCTATTCAGTGCGATCAGAGAAGCTCAGCAGCACTACCAGATGCAGGGGTGTTAGTGTCAAAACCCACAAATATTACAAAATTGTGTAAGCTTGCTTTAACACTCATGCTCCTTATATAAGCCTGAGTCATCATCTCAACACTAAAAAAAATATTAATAAAGCACCCTGTATTTCCCAATACATTAAATCTCGGGAGTGTAAAATAAAGCAAAGAGCTCAAACTTGTTTGTCAGTTTGAAGAGAACCTGATCAAGAAGGATGCATTTTGCTTGAAGCAACATGTCCAAAAACATTTATCTCACGGTCCTTTAGGCCAATGCTTTGTGTCTCACCCCAATAGACAGCTCAGCTCCAAATGACACAGGCTTCAGCCCTTTATTGAGCCTGCACCTTTACCAATAATCAAAACAGGAAATTAGAACAAATCCACTCTTCATACTAAGAAACCCAAAAGGGCAACAAAAGGTAACCACCAGCAGAAAAACACCCTCTATTCTGTAGCTAACTAGTAACTTTCATGGTAATTAGATGTACATTTATCAGGTTAATACAGAACATTGTTCTGTTAGCCAGCAGAAATCAACCTTAAACTTTAGAACATAGTAAACAAGGTGGTTTCCAACTTAAGGTCATCATTTTGAGAACATTTTAGCCGTTCAGGACTGATTTATACAATTTAAGGCATGTTGAACAGAATTAAAGCAAAACCCACTACAAGCAAAATCAAAGCACAAAGTTTTACATTATTTACACAGCTCATTTGATTTATACTGATGAGCAATGATGCTTGTGTGTGTGTCTGTAAAATTCTTGTATGATTGATGTAGCCCTGTTATGTGTGCAGCTGTGGTTCCGTGGGAGAGCCATTGTAACTGAGTTTAGGTTGCCTTTGCTGCAGGTGTGCATGTAGTGTGTCTGCCACTCCTTTGAACTCGAGAATGTATGTGAAGTGTATCCATGTTTTGTTTCATGTAGGTGTTCTGTCAAGTCTTTGTTTGTACAATTCTCTCTGTTCATCCAATTCCACAGTTGGTGGGTTAGATATCATCTAGCCATGTTCACCAAAAATCCAACCCCATTTCTTTGTCTCCGATGTCTTGTTGGGAGTATCCAGCTGGTTAGAAGGCCTCCATGCAATGACCCCAGAGTTGGGTCAGGATGGAGTGGATGACAACATCTGGGCAGCGTGTTACTCTTCTTCCAACACAGATGGAATCCACAGCCAGTAAACTTGTAACTTCATTTGGTTACTGTCCAACTGATAATGCCAATGGCCAGTCCATTCCGAGGTCAAGACAGAAATGTTTCTTAGGGTTTTAGTTCAATGGACAGGTATAGAATCAACTGGTTAATGGGTTGACTGTAGATAAGATCCTCCTTACGGAGGGCAGCAAATGAAGCACAGCCAACACCTGTGAGAAGACAAAAAAAATTGAATAAGCTAATCACCACACTGTAAACAATCCAGTTAGAAACACAGCACCACCCGTAAAAAAAAGGATCAAGTCATGCAAGAGACCAGCAAAACATACCAATGTGACTCGATTTTGTCCTGTATTACTGTACAGCTCCAAGGCAGTTGTCAGGTTGGAAGTGATTTGAAGTGGAATTATCCTTTCCAACAGCTCTTTGCCATGTCTGCCTCTTCACTGCATATCTTGATCAAACACTCTTTGTAGCCATTGTGACGTCCAGTTTGCTAAACAACTCAGTCTTGGAGCCACTGTAGCATGTCCATCCACCTCCATTTTCGATGTGGTCATCCCCTCCAACCCCCAAATTATGTTGGGGACACTGGCAAATTATAGCAAGTCTCAAACTATATTCAAAAACATTTGTTTTCATGAAGAACATTCACTCCATATTATCATTGTCTCATGAATTTTTCCTTCATCCATTCGCAAATTTTCTTTCTACTTTTAAAGGTAATACAAAAATATGGTTATATACAGGAGGTGGGAGAAGACAGGCTTCTCAAGTCTTTTTTTTTCAGTTTGGGAATCTCTTTTCCATGACTGTTTCAAAGTCGTAGCAATCCTCCTGGTGTAATTGTGCTCCCATCCCCAAAATGGTACCTCACAGCTTGAATGAACAAAAGTGCATAGGTGAGTTGGTGAGGGCAGGGTGTGAGTGCTTATGAGGGTTGAGGTGAAGACAAGTGCACTAAAGCAGGTGTACTTATATCGCCTTCTCAGTTCCCTCTATGGTTATGCAGCCCTGCACTCTGTTCTGTGTAAAACAGAGTGGATCCTTGATTCTCCTGCCTCCACGGTTGATCAAGTTTCAAGATCCACGCCCACCCAAGACGTCCAGTTAAATGATCGTGTCCATGTTATTGTGAAGCCTGCCACTTTTTCTCAAAAAAACAACAACAAAAAACAAACACTCAATGTCCTTATGGCAGAAGCGCACTTGCAAACCCCACCCATTTTGTGGGAACAAAAAATAAAAAACGGAAAAAAAACTGCACCCACAGATATCCATGTGGCTTGTAAACAACCAAAGCTCCAGTATGGAATAGAAAGAGTTCTTTCTTTGAAATCTTAGTCACTATTTGTACGACCAGGATTGTAGAGGCAGTGTGTTCAACTGTATCCATTCCAAGTTTTTTTTTCCTTCTCTACTGTGTAAATAAAAAAACAAAACTCTCTAAACTCTGACGCTTTTTTTGTATTTTGTTTCCATTTTTGAAATCTTCTGAGGAAAAACAAAAAAATCTGGTATCAGCACAGGTTTCTTGTCGTTTTTTGGAATACATTCAATGTTTTCTTAAGAAAGAAATAATACACACACTTCACATGGCGATAATGAAACAAAAATGAAAAACAAATTGAGGAAAAAGAAAATTAAAAACAAAAATAGCAGCCCCAAGTGCTCATTATCTTAGTTGAAATACTTTTAAACTTTGTATATAATGTATATATTCATATATATTTTCCATAAAAAAAGAAACTCGTCATTATCAAATTGCAACAACGAATAAGTAACACAATATGCTAACATTTCATGCACCGTTCTGTGCAGCTGCACATTAAGATGCTATATATTTTTTTCAGAGTCAGAAACTCGACACCTTTCATTCACAAGTTCGAGAGCTGACAAAAGGCAACGTGATCACACCCCAGGAAAACAGACTGGACTAACCCTCTGATGGATCACCCCTAGACTGAACTAGAATTATTTACGATATAAACTTACATACTTTACATACACTGTGCTGAGCACTGACACATCACACTCGCTCTCAAAAAAAGAGTTAATGTCTCAATGGCCACACACCTTATCCAAGTTCTTAGGCACAAATGTGCATTCATACACATACAAAAAAGCACATGTATTCAAAATGAGTACCTGTAGTCTTAACTCATTTCTATGAACTGTAAATTAACATGCACTCTCAACACATGCACACGCGCACACACACACACACACACAGTCTCAATGTGATGCACACACAGTAATGCCCCTCATGATTCGCCCTGTCTGCTAGTCGAGACAGGTCCCCATGGGGAGAAGCTGAGGGAAACAAAATAGTAGCGGCCGTCATGTGACGAACGCAAAGCTAACATTTACAAATGTATGCATTTCTATTTCGTTTATGGGGATGAAGAGCTGGTGAGAGAAAGGATGTGTTGTGCAATTGCCTTCTCTCGTCCTCCCTCTCTGTCATTCACACTCAAATGTCCCTGTTTGGAGAAGGGACACACACACACACGCTCTCAAAATGAGAATACAAAATTAACTAAAACTATTTGAATAAAAGACAAAAATGGCCTCTTATGTTTCATACATCTTGGTAAGCAACAAAAAAAAAAGAAAAAAAACAACAACATTGTGCAGACTGGTATAATCACTGAAATAAACCAAGCATCACACATCAGTCACTCTCCCAGTCATTCATACACATTCACAAAATATTCACTTCTATAACTAAACCCCATTTGTTGGATTTTTTTGTTGTTTTTGTCATTTATATAGGCAAGTGCAAATCTTCAAGTTTTTATAATCCATTTTCAATAGCTTTACTTTTATATAAACGTAAAAAATGCTAAACAAGAGAAATATCAACAGTGTTTGTCTTTCGAGAAAGGATTTGCTCTCTGATAAGGTTTCAACTAAAGGTCCCCCTGACTTTGAAAACCTAACAGCCCGACCATTCACCCTACAAACTGGTTTACCACCCTCTTCCAGTTCGCTGCACATGCACATGGATACTGTGTTAACACACACAGACACCACATGAGCGCTGCTGCCGAACACACATGCACACAGAAAAAAAAACAAAACTATTCAAATCCCATCTCAATAAAGTGCATTACTTCAGTATAAGGTGCTTAATCTTTTGAGTGCCAGAGGATACCCATCTTCCTTTTAACCTCACCCTTATTAACCCCCTGCTTAAGTGATTAACTTATGTAGCAAGGAGCCCTCGATTTCTTTCCAGAGAGAGGGAAAGAGTGGGAGGTGCAGATATAGTCACCTCCACCCTGCACCTCCCCTCATACTTGCTCCTTTCCTGCCCACACTCCCCTGGTTTCCCCAGCAGTGCACATTCGTCATCAGGTTTGTCTGATTAAAAGACAAGAAGGCCTCAGGTAGCTATTGCTGCTGCGCTGCGTCACATCAGTAATCCTCCACCATCTCCATCTCATTCAGGCTCAGACACTCGCCTGCGTTGTGGAATGAGTACCCTGCAGAAACGGAGATCCAGAGGGTGAGTTTAGAGTATGGGATATATGGAATATTCTGGAGACAGGTAGTACTGAAATGACCAGACTGTCTCAACTGTACATAATCAAATAGTAGCTTTGGGGAGAAGGTAAAGTATTATTTACAAGTACTTAACATTAACTGCCTACATGTCACAGATTTCCACTGTCCATTTTGACTTTTATAGGACTCTATAGCTGGTGTCTTGGATAAATCTATTTTGTATAATCATCTGTATTCTGGCTATTTAACACTAGAGGTGTTTAGAGTGTATAAACATACTGTGAAAAAGTAATGCTGGAGAGTTGACATACCTAAGATGCTGGGGTCAGAGTGCAGCATCATGGGCTGTTTTTTCTTCATCTTTCCCCCCTGGTTGTCATAGAGACCAGCCTTGCTCATGTGGTTGGCTTGAAACATGGACTGCAGGGTGCTTGGATTCATACCTCGCATTGAGTCCTAACAGAGTAGATGATTGGAAGTTTAGCCAGGTTGAACAACTGATTGCTGAACTCATTTGCTATACTGCACCGCTAAAGATGAGTGCTGTGTGTGCTTGCTACTATTAAAAGTTTTTTTAAAAGATTAGATTACTAGTAAATCAGTGTCATGTGTCAGAGTTAACAGTAAATCCACACAAACCAGTTTGTCTTCAACTATTGTTTCCTGAAGTGTGAGGACCATTAACTCACAACGTGGAACATTCTTTACATTGGCTGCTAAACAAATGTCAGAGCTGTTGTGACAGCAGGAGATAAAATCAACGACAGTCCCTCCAAACTAACAATCACTGACTGGGTCAGAGCTATGTGCACAGAAACATTTCAGGTTTACCTGCAGAGGGAAGTTCATGTTCAATCCAGCCACTTCCTTTGATAACTGAGACAATAAAAAAGAGGAAAGGTGGAAGTTGTAGCAGTCATTACAGTTGATTATGATAAGCTGTTTTTACTAATTTAAAAAACAAGTAAAAAGAATCTGTTCTCTCTAAGACTAAAAACGGAAAGAAATGCACATATTGTATCAGTTGATTTGTTAATTAACCTTTTTAATTTAAATCTTGCATTCTGTGTATAAACAGGAAGAACATGGCAAACTAGGGTGGATGTTTATTAGTCTTAAGTTTTTGACTGGCAAACCCTTAGATATGTATGGACATACCTGCTGCTGCTGTCTCTGTTGGTTGGCTTTCTGTTTGGCACGTCGCTCCAGAAACTGTTTGGCGAATTCTTTGGCTTCCACAGTGTCCCCTAGGTAGGACCGGATGAAGTCCAGCACTGCATAGGGAGACTCCACCTCCTTCAGGTATGCCACTATTGTAGCAACTAAATCAGGACAAATCCACTTTAAATTTTATGCCACGGTGTAACTGTGGGGGCTGAAGCTAGATTTAATTAACTGATACAAATACTAAAATATTAAAACAGAAGTTCATTGCATAATCCAAAGATGAACTCTCCTCACTACAAAAAACATAAAAGCTCAGCATCCTACCATCCAGAGAGGAGGAGGAGTTGTTGGCAGAGGTGTTGAGAGCATGCAGCATCTGTTCACACCAGGTAGTGAAGCCATCCTGCTTCATGCCCTGCAGCAGCTTCAGCAGCTTCTCTTCCTCCTCTGTCCGTTTGCGCATCATGTAAGGATGACTGCTGAAACGCAGGAAAAGGGGAAAATCTTTGTCAAATTAAAAACAGTTGTGAGACATATACAACACTATGTCAGACTATGAAAATTTCCATT
The DNA here is from genome assembly GCF_900634795.4 of Betta splendens. Taxonomy (NCBI): domain Eukaryota; kingdom Metazoa; phylum Chordata; class Actinopteri; order Anabantiformes; family Osphronemidae; genus Betta; species Betta splendens. Next base: position 13,733,566 of record NC_040882.2, on the reverse strand, counting down.
TATTTTGTTTAATCTGATATTGTGTACCTGAGAGAGGGGCTACTGCGGCTGTTCTTCAAGCCCATGTTGTTGTTGCTGCTGCCACGCAGGCTGGATTGGTTCTTCACAGCCTCGTCCCACATGCCCATGCTGCCTGAGGAGCCTCCACTGCTGCCTTTACCATCCATACCTCCAGGCCCGCCCCACATTCCCACACCATCCACCCACTGCCCTCCCAGGGAGGAACTCCCCATTGACAGGCCAGAATGCTGGATGTGGAGAAATCAATCAGGTAGATTATTATGAATATCACTTTCAGGTTGCAAATCTTACATAATGCTTACATGACCTTACAATTATCTACCAGACACTCACCCGGTCTCGCTGGGCTCTCTGCTGCTGTTGCTGCTTTAGGAGTCTCTCGGTTTCCTGGTGCATTTCCAGCAGAGTCTGGGGTTTTCCTGCCTTGCTGAGCCCAGAGGGAGCCCCGCTCCAGCCTGAGCTGCCTGCCCCTGGACCCTGCTGCTGGGGGGTCTGTTGCAGCAACTTCATAATAAGTTCTTGTTGCTGACGGCACTACAGGAAAATAATAACAAGTCAACATTAAGAGTAAGAAAAGCAAATCACTAGTTTAAATCAGATATGCGGATCATTTGGAATTATTTTATTGTATTGTATTCATAATTTGGATTATAAGAAAAAGACTTCAGAAATTGTGGTGCCCATTTAAATGTTACACGTGAACTGTCAAGATGAAAAGTGAGGAATAAAACTCCTTCCATTATCTCACCTGCTTGCGCCTGAAAATCTCCTCCTCTTCCCTCCTTTTCTGCTCCTCCTGTTGCCTCCTCTTCTCCTCCCGCCGCTTACGCTGCTCCTCCTCCTCCCGTTTCGCCCTGAGTTCAGCGTCTCGCCTCTCCTGTTGGAGCTGAAGGGCAAAAAGCAGTAGTCGAAATATTGTGTGGGTAAAAGCTTTATGGCTTTGGATTTCTTTTGAAAACAGTGTTGGCAACTAACATACTATAAATATGTATAATACAAAATTGTGTGGCCACCTTTTGAAGCTGTTCTAGAGTTGGACCCTGAGTAGAAGGATTCATTGTTATGTCCCAAAGACTGGCTTCACCGCCTACAGGGAAATCACAAGTTAATTAATGCATTACCCGCACCCGATGTAACTGATGATCCAACACTGCACTTGTGTGCATAACTAGCTGTGGCTAGAACGTACCTGACGACTGTGAAGCTGAGGTATGCATGTCCCACATGGACCCTGTATCTGGCACTGACATCGACCTGTTCATCGAAGGCATCATACTCTGCTCACTGCACCTGGAACACAATCGAACGTCACCATTTGCTTATACAGTGGCATAAACTAATATGTGAGGTGCAGGCTACATCACCAGTGATCTCACCTGTTAATGATCTGAAATAGCTGCTGCTGTTGAAGCTGCTGATAAAGAGCTGCTGCTGCTGCTAGCTCCTGTTGCTTTTTCAGGCGCTCCTGGTCCAGGTTGCCCTGAATAGGAGAGTGCGCAAGCAAAGAAAATACAATGGACGTTCAAACAGTGATTACCAAGTCCAATCAAGTCCAATACAAGTGAATCAAAATTATCAAGGACATACCATATACACACATGCAGCAAATTTTACAAGACGTTTTCTTTTACCGGATTGTGTTCTACACACTGATCAAAAGCATTTATGCCCATCAATATTGTATTACAAAATAACAATGAAGTAGTTTATCATTTCTTCAAAATATCTTAAGTACATTAACTGTGCCATATTCAAATGGCAAGTGACCACATTTGTTGATAAGGGCAGTACAAAATTAAATTTTGGTTGATCAGTCATCCATCTCATTCACGCTCCCCTCCCCATACTAAAGGTTTGCTGAGATCTGACTCACAGTCCCAGTGGGACCCCGGGCGGGCTGCGGGCGCTGCGCTGGTGGTGGCTGCCTCACCAGCAGGGGCGGCGGGGAGGGCCCTGGGGCAAAGGGGACACGGCCCCACATCTTGATGACATCCCCCAGAGGTTGGAAGCCCTCATCGCAGCCGCGCTTTACCAGCAGGGTCATGGTGAAGTAGCCGGCCTGAAACCACTCACACATTTCCACGGTGGTAAATGGACCTGCAAGACGGTAGAAGATAGATATGACTTTACAACGCCTATCCAGGTCAGGTTCTTTACTGGAGTCCAAGCACCTGTACACACTGATATTGCCATTTAGGTATTGGTACACAAGTCTTTTTTACAACGTATAAATAGACAGTGTATGCCTATACCTTGGATCTCTCCTTGTGGGTCTTTATAAAACCACTTCATAGCAGCCTCGTGAGTCAGTGGCAAAGCGGCTGCTGTGTTCCTGCTCTCTTGCTGCTGCAGAGCCTGAGTGAAACACTCCTCCTCCAAAGAGGTGTCTTGCAGTGATGCCACCATCTTCTCTGCTTCCTATGCAAATACACACACATTGATTGTTAAATTAATGCAAAGAGTATAAAAAACTCAACAGACATGCTTCTAAGTAAGAAAGACTGTCAAGTTCAATGTAGCTTTTATTATGAACTGATAATAATAAGACTACTGTTTGAATGATGGCAGTTATTCCAACCTGCTGCAGATGCTTCATGCCTTCATCGTCCTCAATGTCTCCACCAGGAGGAGGGAGGAGTGGAGCAGCAGAGGAAGGAGGTGGGGGAGGCAGGTTTGAGGAGGTGACAGGAATGGAGCTCTGCTGGGCCTTGGAGCCTCCAACTGGAGACATGTCTGTCACAAAAACAAGAAGAAACAACATTATTAAAACAATGGGTCCTATTTTTAGTCAGTCTATTTCTGGAAAGATGATGCTGGGGGCAGAGCCACCTACTGGCTCTGGATTTGATTCAGCAGAAACCGTGGGGTCAGTAAACAAGATATTGAATGACTGGGGCAAAACATATTGTATATCAAACCAAAATGTCAACATTGTAGAATAACCACACACCCACACAATGTTTAATGGTTATATGTTTGTGAGCAGAGAGAGACGTAATATTCAAAAACAATTTAAGTTCCCTAAATAAATCCTAAAAGCACACTTTGATTACTACATCCCCTGCAGCATGTTGGAATCAAAAGTTATAGTGGTTAAAGTTCCATGAACAAAGCAACCAAATAAACCCAAGCAAGACATCCTTCATGACATGAAATGAGAAAAAAAGGTCAGAAACAGAGTAGAGTTTGCTACTAAATTTAAATTAAAACTGGAGCGCAATCAGCAATTTTCTCAAGTTCAGTCTACACTGAACACAGCAACAAGACATCTGGAATGAACATACCTTCACCAAGTGTGCTGTTGACCTTGAGAGGGTGGCTGATGCTGTTGCTCAGCTGAGTGCTATCCACCACTGGGCCTGCGCTGCTGGGTTGGGGCTCCAGCGATGGAGGAGTGCAGTGAGTTAGGGGAGAAGAGGAAGGTGATGCTGGCTTCACCTCAACATCAATTGCAGCAGAGACAGATTCTTTACTCTCTGTAGATGACAGCAAAGGTAAAAAGGACTTTAGTTGGTTTCTGGTCAGGGGGAGATTTTTAGTGATAAGATGTGAAACCGCCAATTTCCAAAAGATTTGATCTTTCCTCACCCATGTCCCTGTCTGCTTCAGCACCATTCCTCTCAATGTGGGTGTCCTCCTCTTCCTCCTCCTCTATCCCCTTGAATTCCAACTCTTCCTCCAAAATGGTCTCCTTGCCACCCTTCTAACAGTCAAAGAGAGAGTGAGTAACAAATAAAAGTAAGGCAGATGCTTGTTTCATTCATGGTTAGTGTCAAAATAAAATTATTTATTCTTTCTTTTTTAAAATGAACAAAACAGATCCCCCAACTGAGGTCTGTCTCCAACGAGACGTAAGTAAAATAAACACACCTTCATAGGCATGAATGCTCCAGAGGAATCAAAAGTTCCCATTGCTCCATCTTCCTCATCTGTACACCACTCAGGTAGGCCGTCCCTGTCATCTTCCAATCCATCACTGCCTCCATGTCGACGGAACTCAAAATCAAACTTCTTTCTCCGACCCTCACCTGGACCTCCATGGTCCCGCCAGCCTGCTGAGCGAGGACCGCCATCTGAAAACATATCAATGTAAGTGATTTCAAATACAATGCCCAAAGGGGACTATCATATAATATCAACACAATTGACTGGGTTTCTAATACAAAAGGCACAAAAACAAGGTTTTATAACAGTGTCATGGCCCTCTCCCACCTAGTCAGTCATGTGCTTAAGTCTTGGGATTTGTTGTGTCTGACCTCCAGGGGCTGCTCTGCTGTCATGAGCTACATTGTGGCACTGAACATGTGCTGTCTGAAGAACGTCACAGACTCTTTAATTTTGGAGCCCTCAAAACAGCAGCTTTTAAGGACAGCCCTGTTAGAAACTAAAACTAGCCACTAGATGTCAGCAGAACTGCCGTTAGAGCTAGATCTACAACATACACTCTAGAACTGACTCTAAGGCAAATGGTGTAAGATGTGGAATACTACTGAAGTTTTCCACTGTATACAGTATGATTGATCGACATAGCTAAATATAACATAGAAACTGTAACAATGCTCAATTGTAAAAATTTCGTTATAAATTCTGTAAAAGCACTAATATGGACAATATGGTTTTATCATAGATTGCGTGAGCACAAACTATGCATTTTAAAAAGGAAATGGAAAGGTCACCATCTTAGGTACAGCTAATATTTTAAACACACAAATTTGAGATTGAACTAAAATATTTAAAAGATGTTATATCTAACCATCTCTGCGGGCTCCCGTAAGTCTCCAGCTGTTGCCCGGGTCCCCATCCTCCTCCTCCTGCTGCTCCTCCCGGAGGGTGCGCCAGTTATCGCTGTCAGCCCTTGTGTACTCTTTCCTCCCTGGACCCCCGGGACCCCCAGACTCTTCAAAGCCAGGACGCCCCACCTCCCGGCGCAGCGGCTTCTCAAATCGACGCTCACCCCTGAGAAAAGGAGGGAAATTGGTTTACATATGCTGATAAACCGAGAAGAAGAAAAAACAAGCTCAAATATAGTTTGTATTATAGCAAAACGCATCCAGCTGAAATGTGAAACTTGTCACAACTGAAACCAATTTTCACATTTTATCCAGGTCCATGAATTTACTAAATAAATAACTTTATTGCGATCTAGCAGATAAGAGCCAATGCCTGCAAATCTGAGATAAATTACCCCACAACAGCAAGATCCTACAAAAATACCAGAGCAGATTAGAGTTTATTAGCCAGGCTGACAGCTTCTCTCACCACCCATGATTTATGCTTTTACTATGACTTAAACCTTTTGGAGCCTTCATTTATTTGACCTTGCCTAAAGAAGTTTAGTTTGTGCTGGGTTTTTCTTACCGATCATCCCAGCTTTGGCTGCGGTGTATCTCTCTGACACTGCGGCCAAAGCCCACCTCCGTATCTTCAATACTTCTTTGGTAGAATCCACCTTCACCACGACCTCGTCCTGATTATATAGATAATATGCAGATTATGTTAGCCCCTTTTTACTGCACACAATGCTTTTAAGTTGAGTAAGAATCATCTTAACATTTGGTAATTGTTGCAACACACCACTGTACCCTCAGAACTTCTTGCCAAATAAATTTGATTTGCCAACACAGTGGCAGATTATAAAACCCAGCCAAAATTCTTAGCTGTCCTGGATCAGGCAGCACATGTTTACATTGGCCTTCACATAAGTAGAGCGCTGTGTGTGTGCACAAGGTGGGTTCACAAGCCCAGAGGTTTAACACAGGTGTGGCTGAACAAAAGGAAGACTATTTAGACAGGCTGAAAGGAAGTGCTGCATCAAGATGGTGGAAGAAAAAGGGGAAATAAACACTTGACCAGTTGGCTTGGATAAAATGTTTTCCATGGATAACAGCCATTGCAGCTTCAGCCAAGGGCTCTGGGCTTTATTTCTGTTGGTGTTGGACTTGATTATTGCACAAGTGGTTGTGAATTTATCATAAGCGCACTTGGGCAGAATTAAAGCTCCACTTTATTTGTTGCCTTTTCCATTCTAAATGGTGTCTGGGAAGCCGTCTTTCTAGTTTGGCTTTTACCTCGACTGCCTCGTGTGGCCCCTCGTCCTCGGACCACTCCAGCTGGGGCAGCCCCACCCACTCCCTTTCCCATGAGCCTCAGCACTGCCACACTGTTCACAGACATGGAGAAGTTTCTCTGCCAAGGGAGAATAGAAAGAGCAAAAGGGAGCATGTGAGGAATGCAAGCTGAAATCCACATTTGTCAGCCAACACAACAGTTTTGCTTTTGAGATGTGACATCGTGTACTTCACAAAGAGGCTATACATTGGCAAGCATCAGTGTGTGTGTGTGTGTGTGTGTGTGTGTGTGTGTGTGTGTACTTGCATCAAAGTGAGAACCAAAAAAACCTATTTTCCTACCAAAGTGAGGACATTTTGTCAAGATGAGATTTTAGGGCTGATGTTAGAATTGAGTTTTGGTTTGAATTAGAGCAAGGGTTAGACATTTGACTTTAGTTGTGATGTTAGAGTAAGGGGCTAGGGAAGGCATTATCTCACTTCAAGGTCCTCTCTTCGATATAAGTACAAATAGGAGTGTGTCTCTCTCTCAGACCTGCTCCTCCTCAGTGAGAGGCACCAGTGCCAGTGGCTGCATGGGCTCCTCTTGCAGAATAGCAGCAAACTCCTTATCCTGCATGTCTTCTGGGACCTAAAAGCAACAGCAGGCACATAAGCAGGTCAAAATCAAATTAAAGTTTCATGGTGACTTTAAATACCTGATCTGTGGAGACAGATTTTATGCACCAATCACTTCATTATGGAAATGCAAAATGGATCAGAATCATCCTGTCCTGAGCCAAACTTTGGACAGTATGCCCACCAACCTTGTTGTCTTTGACATAAAGTGCTAACATCTCTTCTCGGCCGTAGCGGTACTCGGCCAGCTTGTACTTTGGCATGGCGGGAGAAGGAGGAGGGGACGTCACACTCCCCCCACTGGACAGTGCACGAAGCCTGTGTGAGCAGAAGCAATAAAAGTTTTTGTTTCTCAAACGATAATATATCATCTTATATCTTTGTTAGAGTTATTAGCTAAGATTTGGGCAAAATGTATTTTTGTAAAGTTTATTAACATCAGAAAAAAGTTATTCAGATTACAGCAGTCAGGAAAGTAACATTCCTCTGTGACAAACTAAAGCCAATGACTTAAGCTTTTAAGATTAAGCTCACATAATTTAGGGGAATAAATAAACATAAGATTAATTATTACTTTTTAATTTGAAAGAAGTTCCACTGTTGAAATGTATAACAAACAAATAGAGCAGTGTTGTATAACTGTGACCAGACTCTATAATATAAATGAATAGAATCAATCTTCAAACAGTAGAAAAAAAAGCTAAGTGTTCTAAAATAAATCATCCGTCTTCCTACGCAGGTTCCCCTGAACACACTTGGCTCGAAAGACATGATATATTAACTTTCCAATCTCAAGATTTCATTTTTAAAAGCCATTACTAGCAGACCGGCTTCCAGTGCCTGCTGTTTAACAATGGCTCCATTCACATGCCTTTACAAAGTGTGTCATTGACTCAGGCCCCACATCAAAACCATATGTAACACAAAGATGTGGAGCTGGGCGTGCACTGCAAAAGGTAATGGAAAGCATTGTCCAAGAATACTTGGCAGCATGTAACATATCATCGAGGGCAAATGTAAGTGGTGCAGCACTACTATGAATAATAGGAAGTGAATTAAAGATACACGTCAGACTACTAATAAACATGTTCTTATATTTTTCCTACATTAGTACCTTATTCACATTTCCTTCCCCTATATCAGACAAAGCATGAAATCTAAAACATGCTGCACAAACATTTTTACATTTTCAGCCGACTTGCATCCACTTAATTTTTAAGGTGAAAACTATTTCAGTATCTACAGATTCTACTGCCAACAAAACCTCAAACTGTCAAAATAATTTTATAATGGTTGTAGAAGACAGCTGTATGTGGGGAGCACATGAAGCCACTGCTGTGAAGCTATATTAAAAAGGGTACAGGACATAAGGGCCACTCAGAGCAAAGCAGCTGCAGATGTGTAGAGAGAGAAATATTCTGTGTGGCTGGCACTGGACCAAGAATGCACACAGCAGTTACAGGCCGTTGGAGATGGAGAGCTACCAAACTAAACTACGCCCCTCCACCCCCATCATTTGCTATACAAACATTCACTGAGAAGAGGTGGAGGAAAGAGGAGGAAGAAGGGGGAGAAACAACCCAAACACAGAAAGGTGGAAAGGACCCTGCTGTAGTGTTTGGCCACAGGGTGCTACTACTGTCGGACCTAACATTTGGTTTAGTAGCACACAAGCCACAGAAAATTAGCATATTCCTGCATTTGAAGAGCTGGAAACTGAAAGTACTTATGATTCTGTCTGTCATTACAAACAGTGTCCAAATAATAGACCATTACATCATCTCCATAAATGTTACTATAATCCATAAATGGATAGTTGCGAGCTCAAGCCTGCTAATTTGGGAATATGTCTTAAATTTAACATATTGAACCCTTAGGTCCTTGACATATAACATGTATACATAGTGAAGAGTGAAGACAAAATGACAATGAATGACTTAAGTCTGTGTATTCAGTAGTGTTTCCAAACTGAGCTCATAGAAAAATCCAGTTGGTTTACCATTCTGGGCCGAAGTTAAGAGTCTCAGCAGTCATATTCCTCACGTCCACACAGAACTGAGTATCTAGAGAGAATAAGACACATTTCATTATTTCCCGCTATAAATAATACTTGGAAAAAAAAATATGTACAAAAACCAATGGATGCCTGACCCTGTCCAGATGATCGGAGCAGGCTGGACTAAGCTGGACCAGGCTAGAGCTGGCTGGCTTTAGTTAGGCTTAGGTGACTAGAAGGCTGAGTGGTGCTTAAGCTGTGGTCACAGAGCTCCCCAAACACACAGACACAAAAAGAATAGCTGCCAGTTTTAGGTGCTTGAGGAATACCAGGTTATCAGGTCCAAACTAGGAAAAGGAAGGGAGTTTGACGATAGTTTGGAGAATGGAAGTTCCTGCTACTCACAGCCAAAAATGGTTGTTAAACATAAAAAAAACAAACAAAAACAACCTTGGAAATTGACAGTGAAACAAAATAAAACACTCTTGCTAGTAATGTTTTCTTTTTTTTCCTTTTTACAGCAGTTATCTCTCACATTTAAGTTAAAATATGAACCGATTCGTCAAAAAAAAAGCTAATGCAGGAACAAAATAACAGCCAAAACTAAGGATCAGGCTGCTGGATCAGCTGCCAAGAGCAGACGCGACTCGCAGTCCTCCTCTCCTTTGTCTCTCTCTCTCTCTGGCTCTGTGCAGTTTTCTCTTGCGCCAACTGAAACGTGGACTGAAGGAGACCCTCTAGGTAACTCCTGTATTTCCTGTGCTCCACCACTGAAAGAGAGGAGAAGAGAATACTATCAGAATTTGGGATATAGATTAGAGAAGCCAAAAGCGCCTAAGAAAGATAACGAGGAACATTTAAAGTCGACACTTGGCAAATTAGCCAAGGGTGAACTGTATTTTCACAGCTTGGCAGTCTGCCTATATTGTGATAGGCAAGGAAGTCTATGTGCTTTGCCATTGTGTAGCCTTTAACTATTTTTACAGCAAACCCTAGACTTACTCAAAGAAGCGCCCTAGATTTATCAATCTGTTTCAGCATACGGAGCTGAGCGACAAACACTGGCATTCCTTCATTGGATAAATGAAACACTGAGCTATTTCTAGCTCAGTGCTCCATCATGTCCCAGTGTTTCTGCTACTCACGGGTGATTTGCTATCTAAAATTGATGTTTTTTAGTGATGTTGCGAACCAGCTGTTCCTAACCCATGTAGGTGGATGCAGATCTTTACATAACATACCAAACATTAAACCAATATGCAGGCAAGTATACGTAAAAAGATAGAGTTTTCTGTTTGCATTCATAAACATTATGGTCACAGTCAAATTTGTTTTGAATAATGGTTGTTTTATACCACAGTCACATTTTGCTGCTCATAACCACACTGCCTCATACCATAGTGGAGATAAAGGACAACCCACCTTAAATACTAATTTAACATTCAGCTTTTCTTTACTGTGCATGATACTATATAATTAAAAGTTAAGTAAAATGTTACTTAACATGTTTCTGAACAGACATCTGCCACTTTAAATACAAAATACACCACCTTATCGCTAAGTAAACCATACAAGTAGCAACACATGTTCACATGCATTTAAACAAAAGAGCCCTTGTACTACTTCCACTTGTGGGGATCAGTGCGTAGTTTATATCATGGGTTCACAAATTCTGCTGACTTAAAATAACACATTAGCAACTTCACCCAATTATTACAATGCGAGTGTTGATAAAAAATCCTTAGGATCAGATTACACTGTGACACAGACATAAACCAATAATGTTTATGGTGGGAACTTCATCTGCATTAATTCATTGTGAACACATGGATGTGTCAGCGTTTACGTGGCCAGAGACTGGCATCTACAAAATCCCAAACACGACAAGCTGTGATGCACACAGCTGTGTGTTCTGAAACCAAAAAAAAAAGGCAGTCATGGTGTAGATGCCACAGCATAAAGCGGCACAGGTCTAGATATCAAATGGTAAGTCACCCTAGCTGATGTACAAAATTAAATGTAAAGCACTAACATAACACTAAAAAAAAAAAAAAGTACTCAATCGCAAGTGGAATCTAGTCAGGGATTTTAAACCACTGACAAAATAAAAATGTATATATGTTAGAGACCTCTAGCTGGGGGAAAACATTCAACTGCATCAAGTTAAACTAACATACAATAGTTTATCCTACTCAGGGCACATTACATCTGTGTATAGCGATCATTTAGTCACTGTGACCTTGAAGTAAACATCAAAAATGCAGCATTCAAATCCACTAAGCATGTGTGCGCTCCATTGGTGCAGACTGTGGCGCCGTGCCACAGGACATTCAAGTACAGAAACAGATGAATCAGGATCAACATGCTCTGCACCTAAAGTTGCAACATTTTGACAAAGTTCCCTGTAGCGTCACTTCCCACCTAACAATTGTACCTATACCATTCAAATAAACAAAGGCTGTAGTACTGGTTGTCCAAATACTAGAAATGTAAATAAGAATCAAATTATTACACACCAGATTCACTTCGCAGAAGATGTACACTGCTCTACAAAGGCGATGTGTGCGAACAACGCAAAGACTAAAATGGACACAACGCATTTAAAGCTCATTAGACCAGCTGTCAAATGTTTTTGGTAGATTGGCTGAAATGTATTTGTGTAATGTTTTCTTGGGGGAAAAATTTCGTTTAATAACCAGACTTGCCTCAAGTTTGGTTCCAGTCTCAATTGGTCTCAATTCAACTTAGTTAATGGCTTTTACTTCTTTGTGGAGCCTAAGCCACAAACCCTTCTAAATCATTTTCCTGAGTTTACAGGGCCAAGCTGAAATTTACATCTTGTCAAAATGTAAAAACAGTTAATTCCAAAACATTGGTGACTGGATGAAACAGCATCAAACACAGTCAAGAGGCCAGAAACAACCTTACATAGTTTTAGCCCATATTGTCAAGAAGCTGCAAACAACACCTCTCAGTATCTTATCATTTACAGTTATTATTGCATTTTATTTATAATACACCAAATAATACTCAAGCAAATACTACAGTTTCCTTAACCTAACTAGTCATTATAACAACATTATTGGTTCATGTTCTTTAACTAGTGTGACTTTATGAACACAAACAGGTCCATAATATTACGGTCTAATGTGTGCACATTGGTTTAATAACGAGGTTGATTGTATATCACTTCAACCACTACTGGTCATTGAGGTTTTACTGTAAACCTAAGGCTGCCACTACTAAACATAACCAATGCGTTTGACGTGGTTTAAATACTGCTGGTATTGTTATTTAATGTTGGAATATTGACTACCTGACAAAAATGAAACTAACTATAAACAATGTAACTTACTTATTTGGCTTGTGTAAAATATTTTTGCTCTAACCAACATTTTTACTACTTTGGTTACAGTTTCACAAACTCTCGGCCAATATAGAAAATATAGGACTTTTACCAGTATTACACGGGCAGCGAGAAATTGTTAAGCAAGGTCGCGCAGGAATAACGTTGCTGACAACAAGAGGTTTTAGATTCCGATTTTAAAATTCTGCACACAGAAAACGTGGCGGGATGAATATATTTCAGATATTCCAAGCGCCTGTAAAACCGTGCTAACGCCGACGTTTAGCAAACATCGACTTTCACTCGAACGCGCTACACATACACTGAAAACTAGCTCGGGCTGACGGCGCCGTCCGCTAACGCACCGCCAGGAGCTGCTAGCTACAGTAGCTTCACACAGCGCTAAACGTCTTCGTGGCCCGCCGTTGTAGCCGATTACTGCGGGACAACGTAGCAAATGCGGCGAAACTGGCCGTAACAGAAACATTCCCCCCACCAGATCCCGGTTCTGTTGCAAAACAAGCGCGGGATGCACGGGTAGCTACCGAGGCTAGCACACGGCAGGCGCTGAGCGTCGAGGCCTTGGCTCGGAGCTGCAAGACACCAGATATGATGGCGGAGGGGGCGGAGTGTCGGAATTAGACTCCCCGGCCTGCTCCACCAATGTGCGGACGGCCACCCCTGGCCGCCGTCGGCGTTGAGCTCCAGCTAATGCGACGTAAACAACACAAACACGTTGGGACGGAAGGCCGCCGTTTAGCCGCGCAGCCTCTTAGCCTCGCCTCGCTCGTGCGCTAACGGTCAAACCACACCGTTCGAGCCGCCGCCGCTAGCATGCTAGCAGGCTAGCAGCAAAGAGGAACCGTGTCTTACCTTCACTGTTTATAGCTACCAGACTGGCCGTCTGCACGCTGCGTCTATTGCCGATAAATCGCATGCATTGGTCTCCCCAAACACTGTAAACGCATTAATTCAACAGAATCGTCCTTCCAGAAAGCCGTGCTCTGTGTATTCTTTTATTATTTCCTCGCTCTCCTCCAACGGTCGCTGCTGCGTATCAGTATGTGTCTGCTGGCTCCCAGTCGCTGCTCTTCTTGTTGTTTGTGTTTCGGAAACATGGCCGTCCGTGTGACACCACGTGACTGGACCCTGACAAGCGGCTAACCAATGTCGGAGCCTGGCCGGAGCAGGGCGCACACACACCCCTGTTTACCAGCCCGGACTCCGGGGCGTGCTGCGCTTCGCAAGCACTCTTTCAACCGCACGCCGCTTTAGATGCGTGGAGCTCCATTAGCAGGAGAAACGGACTGTAGTGCAGGCGGGCATCGATGGCAGCCAGCGCTAGAGAGGCTCGCCGTGCGTTGCAGACTAACTAGACTGGCTTTCTAACAAATTCTGTAACCAGCAGCACATTAAGCACAAGTATGTTTTTGAGTTATTGGTTATTTATACCGTATACCGTGGATGACTAGGAGAACATGTGCAGTACTTTGTGAGGCGATGCGGCGTGTAGTCAACAGGGGGCGCTGTTTAATGATATGGATAACCGTACACAGAAGCTGCTTCTTCGCATTGGGGGTTCCTTGTTCAAAATACTGTAATGATTAAAACCTGAAATTAGGTTAAAAATACTAAACTCGAACGAGACACGTAGTTACAGTGTTTATGATATGTTGTCGAGGTGCAAAAAAACTAGTTTGAACTTTAATGTGATCAAATTAGCTAAATGCAAGTAGCAATCTGGAATAAAACTAATACACAAAAAAGAAGACAACAAAGTACATTTATTATTTAATTGCAGCATAACTCTTAAAAAGCATTATATATAAAATTTTAAAATTTAAAAAAGTAAACGAGAAGGATAATGAACCTAAACTGAAACGGAATGTTTAGTTCTGTATCACAATAGTTGGTTGGTGCATCAGAGCACAAATAATCACTGAATGAATAGGCCTTTAAGTAGGCTGTTAGAGGGATTTCCTAAGCTGCGTGTTCCCTTTGTGTCGTGTGGTTTGTGGTAATATTAGTAATTGAAAAGACAACAGCTGCAGGCATGTATTGCATTATTATATAACATGTTCTCGGGCCCTGTGTTACAGGAGGTTTCGTGTCATAATGCACAGAGCTGCAGGAACAATGTCATTTTACACACAACGAGCTGGAGGACTGCAACATGAGTAGTGACACAGTTCCTACCCCCTGGTCACAGCAGCGTTTCCATGTCACTGGTCCACTCATTAATGTTAATGTGAGGACAAAACAGTAATTACCATTCATTTATAATGATTGCTTATTCTAAATACAGATAGGCAAATATAAACAATACAAACAAACTATACTCACTCACTTCATTAATGATGTGCATTTAATTAATGAAAGAGTTATTCATCAAATGAAAATGTTCCAACGTAGTGAAAGGCGTTGCTGAGGTAGCCTGGTGGCATCCCCATGTAATTTGGTGGTGTCATATTGTAGCATAGTGACTGATTTCAGAGCATCTTCCCACAGCTTCCCTACTCCTTTCTGTTTTCTTTTTTTCTGAGAGAGCTTGACCTCGAGCCTGACTCCTACTGAAACTCCTTTGTTCACTGAGGATCATTGTCCTGCACAATGTGAAAGGCAGAAGATGTAGGCACTAGAGTCTAGTGGCTCATCACGAACCTCACAAAGGATGAAAGGATCCATCGGGCCAGGAGCACTTCTCACAGTGTGACAGTGAAGTGGACACATGCATCTGAGAATCTCCCATTGAACTCACTGCCATAACGCCTCACTCCTCGCACTCGTCACATTTACTGTAGTTTTCATTGCATGCAGTCATTCAACTGTGCATCGCATCAGCAGAGAAGTGACAGTCTTCACTCTGGCAACCACATAATGTTTGTGCATGTGTTGTGTCCCAAGTACAGCCAGGGATTTCCTGTAATCTTGTTTTGTCTTGTGGTTGTGCTGCAGTGGTGCAGGTTCACAATAGACTGAACAAACTTGAGATTGAGAAGTTGGTTACCTTCATTTCAATAACTGAAGTAGAAAAAAAGTCAACTCATTTAGAGCAAAGCTAGGTGAAACGTCAAGTAACATCATTTTATTATTATTTTATTACTAAAGACTCTATTATGAATCTCTATCTCTCTCTATTATCTCTATGAAGCAAACATTACATGTGGTAGTGGTGGAATACAATTTCTATAGGGCCTGTAGTGCTGCTCACATGTGCTTGTCAGCTCAGATATGTCATCACATAACATAAACATATGCTCACAGAAACCACAGTCTTTAATAGAACTTCTATATTTTCACTTATGATGATGAGAAATTCTAAGAAGATCTTTTGTACGATCTGTTACAGCCACAAAAGACATGTATTTCTGTGATCTTTTTAGTGCTGTTTCTTAACACACAGAATAATTTACAACACACAGGAAAAGCCAGACTTCCCAGAGAAAACAGTATGTGAGATATAAAACTTAAACACGTGGCTGTGTGTTAATTTAAAGGCACTAAACAGTGCACAGACGTCATATACAGTAGACGCATGACTGAACAGACATTACAAGACCAGTTAAAGGTGGAGCCAATGGAGCCTCTCTGAGCTGCTTCTGCTGCAGCTTTGCATACTGGGTCTCTGTCCAACAGACCTTTCACTTTACTAGATTACGAAGGGCAACAATACGGGAAGGTATCACGGGGAACATTTGGCATGGCCATACACATTAGCTTGTGTTAGCATATGTTTATGATGGATGGACAATAACCTTTTGTATTAACTATCCCACCTCCAGCTGTGTCGGGATGCGTCTCTTTTGCACCTGCGCCCTCTGCTTCCTCCTGCTGACGGAGACGCACCTGGTGAGCGCCACCATTTCAAACAGCTTTAGAGAGTGCAGCCATTTCTTCTACATGCAAACAGCCCCTGTAGGGATGAGAGGGACCAGCCTGAAGAGGATCTGCCAGAAGTACGCGGACAAGCCGCGTTACGCCACGCTGTACGACAGCAGCCGCCGCCTCCCGCTCTACTCAGCCTACGTCTTCAAGAAATCTGATGGAAGGAGCCGGATGGACACTCCCTGGATGTACGAGCCTCAGGTACGGCTTTGTTTCGTTAGTGTGCATCGCAAGCGCTTTAAAGCTGCTTCACCTTTGCTGTTCCCTGCAGTTGGTTTCTGATGACCAGACTGGCAACATGAAAGCTCTTCCCCTCAGAGCAGACACCCCTCCTCTGATGGAGGACAGCCAGGCTGTGCTGGAGGACTACGCGGATGCGGTGGAGTTCCGACGAGCCCCACTGAACCCCGACCTGCACCAAGCAGAGCCCGATGACAAGTCTTCCACCTACACATTGACCAACGTAGTGCCGCTAATCGCAGACGTCCTGGTTTCCTCCTGGAACCCGTACTTGGACATCATTCGCCGGCGTCTCAACAACTTCTGCCATGGTAAATCATTCATGGTGACAGGCGTGACTGTTTCGGGACGGAGCATCAAGAGAGACAACAGGGACCGTCTCACAGTCCCAAAACACTTGTGGCTGGCATACTGCTGCCCATGGTTTGACCGCAATTCGCCGTACGAGGTGAGGTTCATGTTCCCCAGTTATGGGGGCTACGCGCTGAACGAGCAGGCTCATCACAGTGTGGTGGAAGTCCCTCTGAAGAAGCTGGAGAGCCTCCTGAAGAGCCAGACAGACATAGACAGTGATATGACCATTTTCTATAAAGGCTGTATCTCAGAAAACCAGTTCAAGAAGAGAGACCTAGTCACTGTTCCAGCATGACTGGACACTTTGAAATGCATCCACAGTCATGGATGAAAACTACTGCCTTCTGGAAAAACAACAAACTAACTCAGATAAATGTTAATAGAAACAGTGTTAACTAACCATGGCCTCAGATGAAATAAAATTAAACCAGATAAATAATAATGTTAACCAGAGAGATGCTAAAGAGGAAAAGATTTATTCCATGAATACAGTATATCTACAAGAGTAGGACTAGCATAGGAAAAGTAAAACAAGACACAAAAAATCGCACAATAAAATGTTCTCTATGGTCACTGCCTGTAAATCTTTTTGTGTGGTTTTGGTTTTATTGTGTAATTTTGTAGTAATAAACTGAAAGAAACGTATTGTGCCTCAAATGTCATAGAATACAGCAAATCAGTCTATAGAATACCTGACTGTCCCACCTTGTACTCATCGCTCATCAGTAACAGTGTTGCTTCAGGGCATGTTAATTTATATAATCCAGTTGTTTATACTAAAATTTTTTGTTATATCATTTTAGATCATACATGTGTTAATGGCATAAATGAAACAAAGAATTACAAATACAACATGCAGTGTCAGTGCCAGCTGAAAAAACCCTATGACACCAGCTTGGTGTGATCAGTGAATCGTATTACATATTATTACATATTCTACTGCTTTATTGACACTATACTAAGCCTGAAATGAAATAAACCCTTCCAACCAAGAGAATTGTGATTGTATACAGCCATATATGTAGTTCATAACTAACACAGCATGCCACACAATAACGTTGGTTGTGTATTTTGGTCATGTTTGACCACATGCTTAAGGTAGATTGAGCCTGAATCACCTTCCCAGTCTTCTCCACTAATGGCCGGCTACACAGCTGTTTGTCCAGCTGGGGGTGGATCGGCTGAGCTGAATTGTTTTGCATGCTGATTCCAGATTACAGAAACCTCTGGTAGCTCTACTGAGAGCCGCATTAATCATCTGTCACAGCTCACAGACGTTAACCTTTGACTGGACTGACATCAGAGCCCTCTGAACGATGGCGTTTTTTTCACTGGTCATTTTCCTGGTTGTCAACGCGTTCACATCGGTGGTAAGATGCAGAGTGGAAAAAGAGCTGTCTGCCGAGTGCAGAGGATTCTTCTACATGGGAACGCCACCGGCTGGCCTGGAGCACGACTCGCTTAGGTTCATTTGCCAGCGCTACAACAAGAAGCCGCGCTACGTGACGCTGTACAACACTGTGGACCACATACCTATCTACTCTGCCTACACCTTCAAACGCACCGATGGGGAGAAATGCGTGGATGTGCCTTGGATGTATGAACCTCAGGTAAAGAAAACCGGTCAATAATGCTTCAAACAAAGTGATGTGCATTTATCACATTTTGAGCCTGTCCTTAGCATCTAATGTGCTCTGGTTCTGTCTGTCGGCCGTCTCAGCTCTCCCTGACCTCAGACACCGATGAGATGCAGCCCTTTCCAAGTGGCTACAGGCACATGAGTTTTGAAGATGCCCAAGCTGTCCTGGAGGATTATACCAATGCAGTCCTCTATGAACGCGGTAGCCTCAATCCAGACGAGCACCAGGACGACCCTGAAGACAAGGCCTCCACCTACACGCTGACTAATGTTGTGCCTGTGGTGCCCGACTTCAACAACAGGGTCTGGAGCAAACAGGAGCACATCATCCGCAAACGGCTGAACAACTACTGCCGTGGAACAGCTTACGTCGTGACAGGCATCACCACGTCGGGGAAGATGATCCGGAGGAACAACCTCAACCGTGTCGCGGTGCCCACTTACCTGTGGTCAGCTTATTGCTGTGCTGACTATGACCACAACACTCCTTATGATGAGCGCTACAGGTTCCCATCATTTGCTCACTATTGCCTCAATGAGGATGACCAGCAGGTGGTAGAACTCTCTGTCCAGAAGTTGAAGGAGTTCCTCAAAAAGACAATGTTTGTAGACCAGAACTTTCAAGTATTTCTAAGTGACTGTGTCCCACCGGCCCCCAGTAAAGAACATCACTAAAGAAAATATAAACACAGGGCTAAGGTGTCTAGTTTTGCCTCACCTGTCTTCTTCAGAAGCCCTTTGAACAATGTCACGTCAGTGCTTTTCATTCTGTAATATGTTTCTGGTGTCACTAGCTACTTCACAGTAACTGTGTCTGTAACTGCTATAATTTCACTTGGTAGTTCACGTGGTGAACCTTGGGTGGCTTTGGCTAAATGACATGCTGTGTCTAGTAATAAACTTTTGTAAAGTGCACTTAACTGTCTTAGATTCTTAATTTCGAGTTAAACAATAATATTAGAAAAACATGAAGAGGTGATTCTAATATTTTAACCTTTCAATTCATTTTAAACTGGGCGGTAAAATTATTACAATTATCTCTTGATCATCACCATTACATCAATGTAATACTCTCCAGGTCAACTCCACCACTCACTGTGACCTCAATAATAAACAGTATTTTTACAGTATCGCTTCCAACTACAGTGATATATAATTCAATATTTATATAGACATATTCAACTTCAACATACTGGAAAAGTAGAATTAATAGTAAAGTTGCTGTATTGAATTGAGTGAGTGTTACTCATCTAATTAAAATAAAAACAGTTAAATTCAATTATTACATAGTTCCTCACAACAAACAAGCTCCAAATCATTTGTATTGTATTTTGGATTTAAAACTGCTGCTGAATATAAGACAAACTGGTGTAAACTACACTCTGTTCTACTAATTAATTAAATAAATGGATGCAAAAGTAATATTGAAGCTTAGTTTTCACAACTTAAAGTCATTTTTAATTTAAAAAGTATCGGGTTGTGAAGAGTTTTTTTGGTTTGCACATCAGGATAATATATTTTTACAACTGATAAGATTCAGACTTTTTGAATTGCTGCTACAACACTACGACACTTTGAATATATGAAAACTACTTTACAATGAAGGATCAGTTAGCTCTATGAACAGATGAGAAGAGAAGGGAAATGTTGAACCTGATAGTGCTGAGGCAGAGGCTTCACTGGCTGCACTTCTACTTGACAACAGTGGATTCTCCACAGCGTGTTACAGGTGACAAAGGGACCTACTAGAGGTGGATAAAATATCTAAAAGGACGTAAAAAGGTATAAAATATAGAGAAGAATAGCTGTGATGGCTGCGTGTGTAAACCGTGCCTGTTCCCTGGTGACTGTCATTACTGTGCTGCTACATGGGGCCCAGGCAGGAGTGGTCGAGGACTTCAACCATGCGGAACGCTGCAAGGGGTCTCTGTACATGGGGACCCCACCTCGAGGATACCTCAGCAACTCCTTTAAGAAGATCTGCCAGCGCTACGGGGATAAACCACGCTACGTCACCCTGTACGACCCCCGCAAGCACATCCCCATCTACTCTGCTTATACCTTCAAGAAGTCAGACGGGGAGAAGAAGGTGGACTTCCCTTGGATGTTTGAACCCCAGGTGAGTGACCTGTCCAATATTCATTTAGGTTCAGGAGTTAGTGACATATCACTGTGTTGCTTCCACGTTTGAAATTGTGTTTAGAATCGCTTCCTTACATACTACATCTTTACACACATTTAGAAACACAAAGCAAATACTTCATATATTCAAATTTACTGAGTAATTTAGAAGCTAGGGAGACAGAAGTCTTTAGATCTAATAACTAGGCTATGAGACACTTTATATTATATATTAAAAAGAAAGTTTTACTTGCCCGTGGTTTTGTTTCTGTGGCAAATAGTCCAACTGTGACAGTTATATTGGGCATTTTGTGCACTGTGTTTCTCTAGTTGGCCTCAGAAAAAAGCAGCAGTAACATGGAGCCCTTCCCTCATTCTAACATGCACATGAACTTTGAGGACACCCAGGCAGTCCTGGAGGACTACGCTGATGTTGTTCAGTACGAACGTAGCCAGCTGAACCCTGACGAGCATCAGGCCGACCCACTGGACAAAGCCTCCACGTATAGTTTGACCAATGTGGTTCCCCAGATAAGAGAGTTCAGCATGGGGCCCTGGGCGGAACACCAGGACATCATCCGCAAGCGGCTCAACAACTACTGCCGAGGCAAAGCCTTTGTGGTGACCGGGGTGACCACCTCCGGGCAGACCATCCGTCGCAGCAACCTGGACCGGGTGGCTGTGCCGGAGTACATGTGGTCAGCCTACTGCTGCACAGAGTTTGACCAAAACGCACCATACTTTGTTCGCTACAAGTTCCCCGTGTTCGGAGCGTATGGGCTCAACGACCGAGTCAACAACAACATGGTGGAAGTTCCGCTAAAGAATCTGGAGAAGTTCCTTAAGGGGAGGATGGATGTGGATAAGAATTTCCAGATTTTCTATAATGACTGTGTGCCAGATATTTAAAAAGGTGTCATTTGTCAGAATGGGAGTTTATAGGGTCCAGTAAACTAAAATAAGATACGAAAATATTTAGTTATATGCAATAAAATGTTGTTTGGATTGTAAAATTAAAAATATATATAGAAAATTTAAATAAAATGCAAAAGTCTGCAAATCCCTTGTTTTGTCATAAATAGTCTAAAACTAGCTATTAGTTGTTTAGATGACCAGATGTTTACTACACAAGACAGGACTAAAGGAAGTTGACTCAAAGGGTTCTGATTGTGACAGTGATCACTCAACATTTTAATGTAATTTTCACTCACATTTAAATTACATCAAATATGTCGAATGGTAATTGATGATTTCATCCAGAAGATGGCACCACAGCTCCCCTTAAGATGATGGGTCGTCACGGTACAGTCATGGTTATTTGGCAGTCTGCGGCATGCACAGATTATAAAATGAAGACTGATCCAGGGACGACACTCTTTTCCACGCCACCCACCCTCGCCTTTGCAGCTCAGTCTTGTCTAGCTCATATCCATAATAGTGAGGGTCGATGACCAGCAGGTAGCTTCCCTGGTCCCCGGTGCACACCCCTAGAACCCCCTTAGAGGAGTTGTCCCTGTCCCCTCCCATCATGACTGGAGATCCGTGCTTCTCAAAGTGCCGATGAAGCTCTTCCACTGCGACCTGCTCCAGCTCTGCACCTCCGCCTCTAATATGCACCAGCTTACAGGGAACATCGTAGAGATAGTCAAGGACCAAGGAGGCTTCAAATGTTCCGATCCAGTCCCTGGAGCCCGAGAACGAGGCTGGCTTGTCGCCCACCGCCACCAGGGCTTGCTGCATTTCTGGGAGACTCGGGGGCGTGTTTCCGGTCTTGGAGGTCCAGTTAAAGCAAAGCCAAGAAACCATGGTCTGAATGGTGCGGTAGCCGCATCCCCAGCCTCTGTCATCTAGTCCATCGCAGCCATAATGGAAGTAAAGATAATTTCCTTTTATCAAAGAGCGCTTCACCGTTCGTGTAAGTGGGTCAGGAAGGCCGATATGAACGCAGCGAGTCAAGCTTTTAGTCGTATTTAGCACATTTCCCTCCTCGGATGCACTTCCTCCTTGGTTAATTTCCTCACAGCCCGCTGCTACACTAACGTCCATACTCACACTTTAACCCCACAGAGCATAAGTGGCCTATAACTTCACACACTTTAGTTTTTTAAGGGTCCTAGCTCACCCTTACAACTGGTGTTACAGCGAAAACTGTCCCCCGGTGAACTTGCATTGGTTCTACTTCAAAAGAATTCCGCCGATTTAAGTTTCATGCAATGGATGCACATTTCCGTTGTTGTTGACAGCTTTGTAGGGTTAAAATAAATTTGAGTTCAGTATCATTTATACGGAACACCAAAATAATTGTCATATGATTGAAAGACGTTACAGCAAACTAACTAACTATAACTAACAATTCTGTAATACATTAAAAATTTATACACAGATTATAAAATTAATAAATCATGATTTGGTTGAATGTAAGTTTCAGATTTATTATATTCATCTAAAATGTATTTTATTACAGTAGCTGATGGGTTTCTCTTTAATTCAGTTGGTGATCTACAGAGGGAGACAAAGCTCTGTGTGAATGCTGTGACACTGGGGCCTGCTTTAGACAGACTGGAGAGAACACAACCCAAATACACAACTAAATCAGACACAAGTAGTTCTTCACAAATATACCACACAAGTTTGTGACTGGGGGCAGCACAGTGGTGGTTAGACATAGCTAGAACGGCCTGGGTTTGATTTTCAGTCTTTCTGTGGACTGTTATTCACTTTGTTCCTGTGTCCGCATTGATTTTCCCCAGCTGCATGTATTTTCTCCAGCTGCATGTATTTTGAAAACGCTTTCATTAGACAGGACATCTGATAGTCAGTCACAAAGGACACTTATTAACAGTTAAGTGGGTAGAGGGACTGTTGAGCACAGACGTTAAGGATACAGCATTTATTACTACACAACTCCGTCTGTAATTCCAAACATATGCTGTCTAATCTACTGTATGTGTGTCTGCATATAGTAGCACCTCCATGCTGTATGTCTGTTGATGTTTGGACTGAGGATTTCCCTAAACCAAAATACAGTACATTCATCAGTCATGTGTTATTTATACCGGACACCAGATGAATTGCATGTCACAACATGGACTTATGTGGCGACGGGAACCCTGTTTGTAAATGTAGCAGTTTAATCATGTCTGAAGAAAGGCTAGATTTCCAATTTGATAGCCACAAAAAAAATTCAACAAAGTGGTTGAAGAACTACAATGGAACCTAAAATATCTTGGAGGCAACAAGCATGCTAAAATAAACAGACACTGCTAAGAATGGGACAGCTATGCAGCCATGTGCCGTATGTGCTTTACATCCCCTGTCTACAGTAGGAGCGCTTGTCTAGACCTGTGACAGGAAATGTGACAGACCAGAGGGGAAACCTGGAGGATTCGTGGCTCGGTGTCTTTCTTCCATGTCAACAGGGCTGCAGCATTTCCTGAATTATCTCGGAATCTCATGATGGCCTTTCTTTCATCAAAAATGAGCTTGACCTGTTTTTATAACAGTGTCTACTGTGGACAGAATGGATAAAAATACACATGCAGTTGAAATCATCTACTCATCGCAGAAAAATATTTATGTAGTAACTGTGTCCCACACTTTTTACTTTGAGCTGTGACACTTGTAGGTTGTTTGCATCCAGTTATAACGTGACAGGCCTGTCACATGCTAATCATATAGAAGGAATAGGATGTTTGTCTCCTCCCTCACCACTTTAGTCACTTATGCAATCATTTTGTGTTATATGCAAAGTTGTGGCTAAATGTGTTACATAGGTGTGTGTGTCGCAAGTGTTGGTCTTGGCACAACGCATAAAATTTGTTGTTTGATTTCTCGCTTAGCTGGCTCCTCTAAAAACATGAAATGTTCCAACACGTTATCTGCTACCGAGTCAAAACCATGTCTAGTAAAGAGAGCAGGAAGATCCAAAACTTTCACACACAATTGCAATTAAACATAAACACAATCCATCCATCCATCCATTTTAATCACTGTAATATACTTTGAAACTCGCAGCATAACTTTACCAACAGAGGGCCAGTGTTGAGAGGCCTATTGAGTAGGTGAAGGTGTGAAGCTACAGACAGCTAGCCTATCAGAAGACCTAGAAGGTGAAGGACATTCTCTCGGGGGGAGGGGGTGGTATCAAAATGTGATGGTCCTGATATCGGAGGACTGGAAAATGACGGGGAACCAGTTTGACAAAGTACTAAAGCTGCTAAATATCAGCGCACAGACTTGTCTGCTGGCAGAGCTGTTCCGTGAGCGGCATGCTGATACCAATGCTCGGCTAAAGTGCTGCCTCACTTAACCGCTAGTGTGATTGTGGCGTTTTATCTGAGCCACCCATTTTCCTAAGCGCATGTCCCGGCAAGGGACCCCCCCGGAAAGGTTAGCAGTGCGTCACAGGACCGACGGCCCACGCTTTTGCCTTGACGTCACGAGAACGTGCGTGTTCACCAGGCAGCAAGTCCCGGTGCTGGGACACACCGTTAGCCTGCATCCAATTCATGCCTGGGGAGATGATTCAATTCTCTTTACACTGTTCAGGAAAGGCTTTCTTTTTATTTGCAACAACAGCATTGTGTTGCTGGCCAGCGCAGCCGGGCTAAGTGACAGCGGTGGAAGGCGTTTCTGCGCTCGTGGCTATCACCGCGCCATCACAATAACTTCAATAGATGAGCCGTGTCACTATGGATATCTGTATTTTGAAACAATAACTTCCGACCTCGTCAGCGGCCACTGCCTTGGCTCCCGCCTTGGCTCCTGCGTCCCTCACAGTCGGCCCCCCTCCATTCTTTTATGTCAGCTTCCTGTCTCGTGTCGCGCCAGAGGAGCAGACCTAGCTGGCCGCAAGCCTAAAACCTTGATGGAAAAAGCACAACAACAAAACGAACAAACGCACACAACAATAGCATCTGTGCACTTTCACTGCCATCCATATATAAGGTCAGGAGGTCTGTCCTTTGTTACGTGGATTCCCCCCACTTGCGGGTGTCTTTGTTCGTTGCGGTGAGGTACGTGGAGCACATGTGTGAAAGGACAGAGCACTCAGGTTCCTGCCCTACTTGACATCACACTTTTAACTCATCCTCAGTTCAAATGTGTCCCAGTCCACCTTAGGAGTCGCTGTGACTGGACTCCCCTACCCTTGCTTTCCCCACATATCCCTCGCCTCCCACTCCAATCCCCTGTCCTTGTCATGAAGCATGGCTCACAGCACGTACCTTGTCTCCCTCTCCCCTCTCTGTCTCATGTTGGCTCAGACATAAGCAAACAGCTCTTTGACCACACAGTCCAGCAGCCTCTCAACATTGTCTTTCCGAACCACGTAGTACTAAAACTGAGTCATGCAGAGGTGTGTGTGTACATTTCTGCAAATTAAAAATCGATAGAAATTGGTTACTTAAAAGAACAATCAGCATATTTAAATGTAAAAAAATCAATTTATTTAAATCAGCCTGTGTCAGTACATTAATGGCGTTTGGCATCACCTAATTGTGAATACAGATTAATCCAATCACAGTAGCGATACAAGTGCAAGTTTCATGTACTCAGGCACTTATGAAATAGCAATAATACTAATGTGTAAACTTGGCAAGTTTATCAGGGTATCCAAATATTTGTGTGTGACGCCGTGTTTAATTTGACATTGCACGCTGGCTCCTGATGATACATATGCAAACATACCTTTACTTCCTGTCTAATGGAGAAGTGTGGCGGTTGGAAGCTGTTCTCTCCTCATAACACACGGCGGTATACTTCCTGGAAATCTCAATATATTTGTATTCCTTTAGCTCCACAGGTGCTGCCATGCGCCAGGGTGACGGACACGTACATCTGTTGGAAGTGCATAGAGCAGAACTGATAAATCAGCCGGCACTACAGTCATAATATAGCTCTAATTAGACATATCATTTACAATGTAAATTTGGGTTTTCGGCATAAATAAGAACTAAAATGTGTGGCAATAGTAGGTGAATCATGTCAATCAATAATGTTGAAATCAGGAGTCAGGCTTTGATTTGGAAGACTTGAGTGTCTACATCATGTATGTGTTTAGTCCCAAACATGCAGTCGGGCTTGGAACCTTTTTTGCAGCAGAAGTTCACTGTCTAGTACTGTAGATGTAAGGGGAACTTTTGAGCCATGCCTCTTTACAGAGCAGTTGTAGGCCACAAATGTTTGTTTTGGTCTCATCAGGCAACAGAGAGTTCCTCCAGTAGCCTGTGTTGTCTAGATCAGGTTTTGATACCGAAGGCCCTGATACTGATCTTATAGGCCTTGTACACTCTTCTACACTGTTCTAGACTGTTCTAGTCGATTGCCCATCATCACAACAAACACCTGAATCTACGTTGCCTTCAAACTAAATTAACGGGTCACATAATTATCTGCACACGATTATCAATATCAGGTCAAAAAAAATAATCAAACAGCAGAGTATGTTTGTCTTCATTGTTTCATTGTATGACAAACAGCCCACATGGAAAGGATTCTATTTATAGATGCTACCATGGATGAACTCCACAGTCATGATGAATATAGACAGATTCCCTGAAATAGCCTGCATCCAATGGCAGATACCTACTCTGAAGATGACATAAATACATCATTGCAGCTTCACATACCTGAGCTGGACCTGTTCATCGACATTTTATCCTTTTAACAGAAGTAATATTTCAAAGAAGTGGCAATATTTTAATTTAATACATCTACTACATGCATTATTCGGGGTATTTTCCCTCTAAACGTGTGCTCTATTTACAGTAGGATTGATGAGAACAGAGTTGTCTCTGTCTGAAAGACCTTTTCATTTTGCTATCTCTGTGCCACGCAATGACTTGGAACCACTTCGGATCCAGAAGCTACACTGATCACACATGAAATTGACCATCTGCCATATATTGTGTTGGTCCTTTTTGTTGCTAAAAACAGTTGTGACCCCTTGAGGCATGGACTCCACTAGAGCCCCGATGCTGTGCTATGGTATCTGGCACAAAGATGTCAGCAGTAGAGCCTTTAAATCTTGTATGCTGGAAGCTTGGGCCACCAATGATTGGACTAGTTTAGCCAGCACATACCACAGATGCTGGATTGGACTGAGATGTTGGGAATTTGGAGGCAAGGTCAGCACATTAAACCCTGTCATGTTCTTCAGACCGTTCCTGAACCCTTTTTTGCTTTGTGGCAGGGAGCATTATCTTGTTGAACAGGCCACAGTCATTAGGAAACACTGTTGACAGTGAAGATGTGACCACGACCTGAAACAATGCTTGATGTAGGCAGGTGATACCTGTCATTGCTCCCATCTCCATTGTTGTTACTTTCAGAGGTGACAGAAGTAAGCATGACCTCACTGATTATACAGTCCCATACACAACAAACTGGGATCCACTCTGACATCAATCAGAACAAGCAGAGCTCATGCATCATCGACACTTGTTTGTCCACAACCCTGTCTCTGGTTCACCACTGCTCTTTACTTGGACCACACTTGGTGGATACTGAGCACTGCTGATGGGGACCACCCCCCGGGTTGGAGTTCTGGACATGTTCTGATCCAGTCATCTAGTCTTCACAATGTGTTTCACAGTGTGTTTTGCTCCCACCATTTGTACTGCTTCAAACAAAAGGTAACATTTCAAGTCTAGTGGAGGTGACGGGGTGAGCGATACCCTAAGTTTCATTCATCCTTTGAGGTGCAGCTACACAAGGTCGAACCTAAGTCAAATCCAGAACATGATGATGGATGAGAACAACAACCTCAAGAAGGTTATGCAGCTTTTAACCTGACTAACAAATTGATATACGAATTTCACAACGTGGTGTGACAGCAGTTACACCTGCAATGTTGATGAAGTTGACAAACTTACTTTAGGAGAAGGAAATTCCCTTATTAGTGGCATAGTGGAGAAATTTGTTCTCTGCATTTTGACCCGAACCTGTGCTCTGTGCCCAATTTTTACTTTTTACTTAAAGTATCTGAATATTCCTGTGCAGCCACTAATGCAATACTATGTTGAATATCCATATACCAATATTTAATATCAATATTAGAGCACGACTAATAATAAAACAAAAATGCCTGGTCACTTGAAAAGGTGCATCACTCTGCGTCAGTTTAGACCCATTATTCTGTTTCAGAACCCTGACCAGCAGAAGCACGGAAGAAACTGGTCTGGTTTCGAAAGCTTTGGACCTGAGGGGGCGCGAGCTGTAGACGACCACCTGCTCGACCGGTGGAGGTGATGCGCGTCGTAACCCAACACACGTAAACGTCAC
Source organism: Betta splendens (assembly GCF_900634795.4). NCBI lineage: Eukaryota > Metazoa > Chordata > Actinopteri > Anabantiformes > Osphronemidae > Betta > Betta splendens. The sequence goes on along the minus strand of NC_040882.2, from coordinate 13,704,995 downwards.
GCGACCTGTAAATACGCGCAACTGTTCTCAAACTCACGCCGCACGTTGTTTCGTCTTGTCAGGAAAAGCGTCAATATAAAACAAGCTTCGATTTGTGTGTCACATTATTTAAATACTCGTCATCATGACAGATGCTTGCGACAGTCCCGTGTAAACACAAATACTGCGATGTTGACTATCGGGACGATATTGTTCATTTATGTATTGCCAATATTTACAGTGTTATTTTTAATGCACTCATGTCATGACGGATTTTGTGAAAGTGTCCGAACAATGAATGGGAAGTCTCTGCACGACTTTTTTCAGACATTATTTACTTTTTAGGCTGAGGTTTTATAAACAAGCATGGCCCATTATTTGGTTAACAATGAAAGAAAACAGCGTTGCCTTAAAGAGAGGATGTAGTTTAGATTGTCGTCATAGAAACAATGCAGCTTTTTTTTCCACAGTCATCAATAAAAAATCAAACAGCATCACTTTTTAGAAACACCTACCGGATAAGTGCAGGAGATCCACAAAAGAGCTTCGTTTCCAATTAATGGGCAATAGACGGACCCGGGCCAAACCGCGAGGACCCTGTGAGGGGCTATGCGGACGCCGCTATGGACTTTCCCAGTGAGTTACGGACGTGCCTTCATGATTTTTTCTCCGTAGACTTGCCTTTAGAAGTTAGTCTATTTTTAAGCTTTGCGCAAAAGGGGGGACCACGCGCACTGGTTGATGTTTAATCGCTCACTACGGCGCGTAAAAGGCGCGTCCTCGTGCTTCACGTACTTCATCACGTTATCGCTATGTCCTTAGGGGAGGCAAATAAAAGGTTTTGCCGAAGCGCAGTGCGGTGGGTGACTCGTGCCACCGCGGATCCGCGCGCCAGTCGGAGGAGTGCTGCGGTCGGCGCACACGCTCGCGCGTCGGACGTGCTGGATTTGACCGGTGCCTCTCGCTCGAGCTCGTGCGTGGCACGCGGTCCTTCCACGATGCTTTTGAAAGATGCGGCAAATGCTTGCGAATGTTGCAGAAAACGGCTAGAGGTAAGAGCGCGCGCGATGCCGGGTCGCTGGGCGGATTCGTGTGCGTCGCCGAGCGCCGAGCTGCTCCAGATGTGCAGTATTTTAGAACGCGGCGCGTGTTCCTGTTCATTTGTAAGAGTCGTCTTCTAACCGCAGTTTTACGTGTTATACTTATTTAACATTTGATGCTCCAGGACTAATACAAGCACCACCTTAAAGGATGCACGTGGAATAACTTTCCATATCAGCTCCATATGCAGCAAAACTACCATCTCTAATTATTATGCAAAAATCACGAATTTTTGCCCTGTGATGGGAAAGGACAGATGAATTATATATAAATTATACATAAGTTTCCCTGATATTCTGGCTTTGTAAAGCTGCTGATTGTGGACCTTACTGGAGCTACACACGATTCCCACTTCTGCTGAGGATGCGTTGTTCTTGTTACTGTAACTGCCGATAGAATTGCTCCTGAGAAGCTGCTGAGTATTGATGACCATGACTAGTTTTTCTGTCTTGTTCAGTGGGAAAACGAGTCTCGGGCCATTCTTCTCTAGCAATGACACAGCAGACTGGAAAGTTAAGGGTAGTGAATGTGAAAGCTGAAACTGCAGTTTTTAGTGCAGTCGTCACATACTTATGTCAGCAGACAAGAGCAAAAGGTTATCAAAGGCTGGCGGCTCCGAGGGATTCCAGCGGAGCCGAACAGGAAATTATGTCACACCTGTGTCATCTGACAACTGCTTATTTACAACTGGGGGGAAGACCCCGTCAAACAGAGTGGATTAATCAAAACCAACTATCCCATCGCTAAGATGTGCGTTGGACATAGGGCTCCACCAGCCATGACCTCAGTAATAAATGCATAGTACAGATATCACCTCTCTGGTCATATTAATAGATTGATGTACCTGATATAGTGGCTATTGTGTGTGTGTGGCTAAAATAGCACATGTCAGATGCATTATCTCACGTGAGCATCCAGTCACCTTTCTAAAGCATGTGTCTAATGCCTGGAGCGAAGCCTGAACACTATCCACACCTCTGGCACTTCTAAACTAGTGCTTCCAATTTAAGCAAAGTGCTTCGAGCAGCTGATCTTGGCAGAGCTGTTAGGTTTTAGTGTGGCCACGGACCTGGACTACAAATTCCACCACCACAGTGAGAATGTGGAGCGGGAGTGTGTGTGTGTGCGTGCACTATTTAGATTGATGCATTCTCACGTAGGCACTAGTGGAGGTGAAGGGGTCAGCGATGACCTCCAAGCTGAGTCACACATTCTTATTCAACAAAGGGACCACCTTTTAAATGATAAATGTCAGAGGTCTATAGAAATGAGGTCACATATTGCTACAGTATATTTGAAACTTATTCTTTTATTGTGAATACCTGAGAGGCGAATGTTCATTTAAGTTTTACACTTAAATCAATGACCACAAGAAATATTAAAGTTACTGAAATAGAGGACGTATGTACAAAGACTGAAGGATTATGCAGCATTATTTATTGAGTGTAATACTTTTCTTGATTTGTAATTGTAGTACTAGTAAATAGTAGAATTATTAGCAATTGAGTATCACCTGATTTATTATGTGTTTGTGAATCAGCATATTTTCGATTTTCCAGTTTTGTGTTTATTGGTGAGACTTTTCTTTTTGTGCCTTGTGCTGTGGCACCACTTTCACTGTGTACACACCACGATGACTGAAGGTTTCCGTGAAACATGACGGGTGGAAAGTGTCACGTGCAGTCTTTGGGACATGTACAGACAGACTGATCCTACATGTCACTGACAGGCTCCATGCTGCAGTGATAACCCTGTTATGCAGGGCATCAAGTTTAAGCCCGTTGTACTATTGACCTTTAAAATGAGCAGGTTAATAGTAGTTGTAGTAAAATCAGCTTGTAAGTTACTGAGCTAGTAACTTCTGATATTTTTCAGTTGTTTCAAACCTGCAAAATTCAATCATTATTATTAACTATCTAGGAATCTGTGAACATCTAGATCATCTGTACTTTATATAATCGTTTTGTGTCGCACACACAAGCTCCTGTGAAAGAGTGCATTCAGTATGTGGCTCAGAACAAGGGTGACTGCCCACATGATCACAGACATAGACATAGTCTGAAGTTTATTTCATCAGAATTAAATAAGGTCACTGGGTGGCCCATTTACACAGCCTTTACGCTGGAAATAAGGGTGAGACCAGGATACAGTCTGCAAAACTGCATGGTTAGAATTTCTGCAGGTTTCTGTTCATTTTTCAAGATATCACGTGGTTTCCTACTGCAGGTCTCATATGTAATAACAAATCAAAGGGAATGTCTGCTGAGGGGCACAATTAAAGTTCTATCCAGTCTCATGATGGTATTTCTTTGTTGTGCCAGGGCTGCTTGTCTTGCTGTTCATAGTCTTGGAGTGGACCCGGCCGGGCCTACCATCCCCACTGAGGCCAATCTGTGACCTGAGGGTTTTGAATCACTTCATTAAGGAAGCACGGGACACAGAAGTGGCTATGGTGAGAGAAAGTGAATGTGTATTTAGCGTTTTGTTTACCCCGTATATAATAATGAGGACTGGCTACATGACAGAAACATGTGCTTTCTTAGAACTCGTGTAGAGAAGGATGCAGCCTGTCAGAGTCTGTCACAGTCCCAGAGACCAAGGTTGACTTTGATGTCTGGGAGAAGAAAAATGTAAGTAATTCAAAAGGATGTGTGTATGTCTATGCTGACAGAAATGATAGAAATGTCGATTCATGTACCAAAAATGTATAAACACTTTTCTATTTATGCAAAAAGAACACATATAGTTTGATCAGACTTTAGGTCCTAAACTATAAAATGCAATGTAAAGACTCTCAAGAATTTTAAGATGCTTTTCCAAGCTGAAAAGAATTGCAAAAGCGTTGACTATAAATTGTCAAATATTAGTCACCGTCTTTACTGATCAACCAACAAAGAGCAAGGCTTCATAGTCTTTTACATGTCACGTAAAGGTGACTGTGTGGATTTTCTGCTTGCTGCTCAGATAATTGCTCCAAGCTTTAAATGACCAAAAATTCTAATTGATGCACTTTTTTTCAAATACTTATAAATATTTCAAATAATATTAATATTTGATTCAACATTCACCAAGATATGATCTGGCCATGCCACACATTTGACTACATTTAATGTAATATTTATGCAGAAATAGACATGTTATGAAGAAGTCGTACACTGTCAAGCCCAGCTGTACATATATTCACACATTTATGCGCCAATGGATGGTAAAACTAACTAACTGTATTGTTTGTTCTATTATGAGTCCTCTCTTGATTTAAATGTTTTAATTCTGCCTCTGACAGTCATTGGAGCAAGTCCAGGAAGTCCAGTCTGGCTTATGGCTTCTACAGCAGGCCTTCGGCTTGCTCCAGTCCTCAGTCACAAACTCCGAGCTGCACAGCCACATAGAAAACTCCATCAGAAACCTGCTCAGCATCAACGTTGTGATGCGTAGCCTCAACATACAGGTGAGTGAGAGCAGGTTCACAGCTGAATACGCTCAGACTTGCAATCAAACATGTTTAACAAAGTAAAATTTGCCACACCTTGTTTCCCAGCTGGTCCTCAACTGCCTGAAGGCAGCAAAGCAAGCTAAAGCGAGGCTAACGTGTTCCCTCTGCTGCTTTCCAGGAATATACCCCACCAGCAAGTGCAGCAGAGCTTGAGGGAACGTGGATGGTGTCCTCAGCAGCGGAGCTACTTCAAGTTCATGTTAATTTCCTGCGGGGCAAAGTGCGCCTCCTCCTTTTGGATGCACAAGCCTGTCAGCAAGATGTCAGCTGATCAGCAGCTGTTTTCACTCCAGGCAAAGCTAATGTGTGTTGCCAAAAGAAAGACAAGGGGCCTAACACTGCTGACCTGCAGGCTGGCCGCTGGAAAGCACTGTGTACAGAGAAAGGTACAGCCATCCTCATGTCTGAGGGGATCGGAAAGCAAAGGACTGTCCCACCCACGCTTTGGATGGACAGGTGACTGCACCTTGGACAATATGTGACACAAGGATTTGGTGAAGCACAAACTGACTAAAATGAGGCCTGAGGGAAGCACTGCTCCAATAGCTGTTCCACTGCACTCTCTGCACTTTGAGGATGTACTTCTGTGTGTGTGTGTGTGTGTGTGTGTGTGAGTTCCAATCTGCACGTAGTGTGTGTGTGTGTTTGTGTTTCCAGTTAGTCTGACCCCTACTCTCACCTTTTTTTGCGTGAATGGTGGAATGAAATGCAGAGAAAATATTGATTGCACCTGGAAATTGCCAGACTGTGAGGTTGAGACAGACTTTCATTTCCGATACCACTGCAAAAATGAATGAGGCCTAATTCAACAAGCCTTTGACTTCAACTATGCATTACAGAAACATTAGCCTGTTCTTTTAGAGTATTTTAATATATTTTTAAAAGGTGTCACTACTATTTATAGAGGTTTTCTACTTTTAGTCTGTTTTTTACAGTTAGACCTATTAAATGTTAATTTTCTGACATTTACAATCATACGCTGCTGTTTCCAGTTTTATAAATATTGTATTCACCAAAACAGCTGTTATAGTTCGACACTGCATGTACCTTTTAAACAGCAGAACTAAACTATCTGTAGACGTTAATTTACAGTGAACTAGAAAGGACAAGGTCAGTGAGGTTGAGCGGAGGGCGTGTTACATGAGAACTGTGAAGCTGTATTGTCATTACCTGTGTTTTTGTTGCAGCCTTTCCAACACTCAGCTGGTCTCAGCACAGTGAGAGCGAGACAGACTGGAACACACTGTTTTTACAATTATATCCTGTGAGGCTTTAATTGCAAATAGTTTTCCAGAATGTGGCGCTGCACTGTCTCCTCTTTCCCTCTGTTGTTCGTCATCACGCAGCCGGCAGGCAATCAGTTAGTCAAGGGAACTCGAGGATTTCTGTAAAAAGGAAGCTCAACTAATTCACACTAGTTAAGTGCTCTTCCTTGTTTCTTTCCGTATTTTTATATCTTTTGCGCAAGAGCAAGACATTATTAAGGATGTTTTTAAGGATGTTTGTACATTTTCTTTCCTGTTGTTTTGTAGTTTTGTCCCATCACTGTATAATTTGCTATTTAAATACAAAATATTATTCTTGTATAAAGAAAGGATAGAGGGAAACACAGCAGGAGGAAGTCTCTAATTCATTCATTCACTCTTCCTATTTAGGGTAGTGGATTTGAACGACATAGGTCCTACAGACAATTATTCGCATCATCGAGTTCAAATAATCGTGACTTCCATGACTTTATTCAAATGCAGAATTCAAAGAAAAATGCATTCTCATGTTGAAATCAAAACATGGTCTACAACGGAAGGTTCACAAAGTCCATTTTGAAGTAAACACCATGAATAATATTAAACAGTACTAAACAAAAGGTAAATAGAGTCTGTGTCTCGAACCCTCATCTGAACCCATAATATAAACAATATGCGAGAATATTCTTGTAACATGGTGCCACAGAAACTAGATTGCTGGTAATATTGTGACACTATTATGTGTGGCTAAATCCTGACATCTAGTGGATATTTACTGCAATAGCTTAAAATCTAAGCGTACAATTTCATAGTTCTAATTGTTTGTACTTTTCAATGCACACAGACGTACGACATTGTAAACACTTGCACAGACTCCTACTACTGAAAGTAAAGATATTCACATTTGGCACAGAATTGTTTAAAAGTACTAAATCATTGATGTTCATTGTTACGGCTGCTTCAACACATAACAGCAAAATGTATTTAAATAGAAATGTTAACTGATAAATACACTGTATAACGTTCTCTTCACAGGTCTCTGCTCCTTCATAGTTCTCCACACTGTCAGCTGCTCTGCTTTATCTTGGACCAGTGCAGACATTCGATAATGAGGTTACTGCGGGTCAGGGTAGAACACCTTAATATGAATGGCTGAGTTGTTGCGTGTGCGCGTCATGGGCTCACCAGCCTCATCGGGATCTTCAGGCTCCAGGTCGTCCACGAGCTCCACCGTGGAGGTGTTTGCTGCCAGCTGCAGCGCCCCCTGGCTGCTGGCCTGCAGCTGAAGGGCAATGTTGATTGCCCTGTTGATGGCCAGGCCCAGACCATGAACACATATCTCCCTGTGACCCCCACCGTCTAGAAGCTTCTGACATCGTGCCAACTGAGCACGAAAATCCGTCTTCATATTGACATAGACGTCATTGCGTCTTTTTGGGAGTTTCCGGGGAAGGCGCTTCCTAAGGGTGTACTCCACCGGGTCCATCTCTACAGCTGAGGAGCTGGAGTCGGTCTGCACTGGGACAGTCAGAGGGAGGGAGGATATCCCGGGATTCCGTGGCTCTGTCATGTCTTGCCGTGGATCAGTGGGTGTGTTTGCTCAGTCTGCAGCTGCGGCCAAAGTTAGTAAGTAACCAGACACTAATGAGAATATGCAATATCGACACTTGACACCACCTCATTAAATGACTTTTGTTCAAGTGCAAAATAATAAAAATAAATAAAACCATCGCTCTCTCTTAAAGTGCTGCTTCATCCATCAAGTACAAACATTAAAGTATTATTACTAAAGTCACCAAAACTAAAAAAACTCGGAGCTGATTTTTACAACCTGCTTCATTCATAATAAGAATAAGCCTCAGGAAAATGTAACTGAAGTGTCAGACAGGACAATATTCCCTAAAATGGTTGTAGTGAAGCTACTCAGAATATAAATAATAAAATACAGCAAAGAACCTCGATATTAGACTTACATAGTACTTAGGTCTTGAATGAATATATCATTGCTTTCAATCTCTGATCTGCAGTAACAAACACAAGGTTTTATCTGTTATTAGACCGACTCACACGTTTTATTCAGGGTGCAAGGGCGCTGTTATTAACATGCAGAAGCTACTATTAATACAAGGACAAGGACAACGATCAGAAGCTTGTTTGTGCCTCAGTTTACCTTTATTGAGCTCTGCTGCGTTATATTTAGAGATTTAACAACTGTAAATTTAACCCAGCAGAAAACACTGAAGCAGAAAGTGACCTTCACTTAACAGATATTGGCCGAATCACTTTTTGGCAACATACTGGTCTTAGACAAGTACAGAAAGTGATCAGATGGATTGGAGGTTTATTAAACCTCTGAGATCTGCTGTGTTTTAGATTAAAGTTAAAATGAGGCAGAAACAAGCTTCTAGTCAAAATACGTTGTCCTTAATCAATCTTTGGCAACGTGAAAACAGCATCTTCTACTCCAACCCGGTCTAACTGCTGTATATTATAGATGCAATATATATATGTGATCACATATCGTAATCTAAACCAGGAAAAATGGGAAAAATTGGTTAAATACGTCTTTGCGAGTCGCGACGTACCTTCAACTCAGACACCAACGTTAGCTAGTAACGCTTAGCTCGCTGTTATCCAGAGAGCTAACGCTAAGCTACGATGCTGCTGACCATAATGTTTAAGGTAAGGTGTTAATATTTACAGGAAGTCACCCACTTACGTAAAAAGCTGGAGTGTACTGACTACTGTTGTTGATAGTGGTTGCATGAGTTCCTGTAACATCGATTTTTCCTATCAGCCAAATGTGCCGTCGACCCCGGAAGTACCTGTGTTACTGATGAAGACCCGGATGTAAAAACACGGTTGCAATGTACTTTCATCAGTACATAGAATTATCTATAATTATCTATAATTATATTATTAGTGTAAGAAATACACACAGAGCCAACATGTATTAAATGCGACATAAATATACTGTAACGTCAATACTATTTGTCTTAATAATATCACTGTTTTTTATCCAGTGTCTTCTTCAAAACATCTTTCAGTCGATATGATTCCCTCTGGAATTCAAATATCCAGACGCTCATGGCCTGAAAGGTCACATATGGAAAGAACTGATGGTGTTAGGGAGGAAGAATTTAGACTCATAAATGTGTGTTTTCATGATTAAAAATGTTTTTTATATTTAAATTGTTTTAGGTCGGTGCTGTTACTCTCCTGTATCTTAATACAGCCGAATAATATTGAGCTATTCAGGTTCTTTATTGTCATTATTCTTGTCATGCTTTATGCATATATGCTGATGCATGTGAAGGTATATAATTTGTTATTTTGGTAATGTATCTTGCTGTATGTTGTAGTCACTCTCCTTGTGCGTGCATGCGCTCGCACCTTTTGCACGATCCAGCTGTGGGAGAGGAACAGGAGAGGACAGGTGATTTTAATAAACAGACTCTGTATTTGCCTACAAACAATACAAACTAGCAGAAGGCTACTAGTTAATGTTTACAAAGTTATACATTACATATCCCGCAGAGTCCATCTGACACCACATGTACTGGTAACTTCAAACAAGCAGTCAACAGTCTATAAATTCGAAAGTAGAGTACTCCAATCATTAAAGTTATGAACAGTATTTAAAACACAACAATGTCTGGTTATTGTGTAGCCAGAATCAAGAGATTACAGATTTCACTTTGGATCACAACAGTTTCAAAGCACCCAACACCTCTAGATCACTAAGATTGCTCTTAACTAAGCAGCATTTGAGGCTGGTGTTGGAGCGCAATTTACATTTACAGAACATGTACAGAACATTTTCCTGCAGCCTTTGCCACTGTCACAGACGCTGGGCAAAAATCCACAAGTGGTTGTTGAGAAATGCAGAAGCTGCCTCCCAGTGGACGAATAGAGACATGACAATAAATGAAAGTGAAAGGAGTTTGGGCCTTTTCGTGTTTGACTCACACTGCTTCACTGCCAAACAATCAAAAGTGTAAAACCTATTATTTGTTTTACAATTCACACACCAGGAGAACTGTGGGTAAGCAAGGTGTGTAAAACAATTTGATCGGATTGTTACAACCAATGTTGTAAAACAGGACATAATACAGTTTTTACTGTAACAGACTTTATTATTTCACAAAGTTGTCTAGCTGCCTCTGGTTTGATTTACACTATTTATGATGTCAAATATATATATAATCTGTTAATAATAAATTTAATTCCTTTACATGTTTTGTTTGTCTATTCTGCCAGATATTTTTACACTATTATTTCTAATCGTTACCTACTGTATTGGTCCATGTCTTTTTTCTATCTTTTATGATTTTAAGGTTATGTTGTCTTTGTGGGATAAAATTGAAATTGAGAACCTGCAGACTCACAGGGTATATACTGTACAGTAGACCTGATTGAAAGTACTCCTTGGTAAAGTACCTACCTAATGTACGCTAGCACTATATATTACAACATATTCTTCTGTACTGCACAAGACAAGCACTTTATTTAGTAATAATTCAGTCTTAGAGTAAACGCTGTATACCTATACATTGTTCTTTTGTGTGGTCTTATTGCGTGTCAGTTGGCTTATCCAGGTGCTAATTGACTGAAAACAACTGATGAGTAGCTGGGGCACAAAGAGTTGAAAACCAGCAAGAGAGTGATTTAAGTTTCACATCACTGTCCTAGGGGACAAAGCAATGACTCACATACACCTACTACAGACACTTGTGCTCTCCAGTAAATCTTTAATTAACCAAATGGGATGCCACATACCGTAACATTTCCCGGCTAAATAGCTGCACTTGTTTGTCTGGTTATACCTTCGTAGTTTGTCTCTTGTTCAACCTGTTTGTTCTCCTCCAGCAAAGCTAAATAAAACCACACTGACCAATGAGTTCAGTGCCGCTGATAAAGGGCTTTGTTAAAGGTAAGTTGCTGTTGTAGAAATGATCATTTATGTAACCTAAAACTGGAGCTAAAACTAGAGCACCCAGGTAAGTTTATGGCATTTGGGATCTGGCATCCTCAGCCTGCCACCTCTGCTTTAATACTTACCGCCAGATGATTGTAACTGGGATGGACTTTCCCATTTTACTGTACTTATTTCAATATGTTGCTGTCTCTGCTCAGATATATACCATTTATCTATGTTTGTGTTTTCTAAAATGTTTTGGCCCAATTTTCTAATCATTATTTATTGTTCTTCTTTACCTTGAATCAGTTGCTTTGTCAAGCTTGCTTTTTTTTACCCTCTGTACAGTTTGATTCTAATAAATTTAGTTTATCATGTATATTAAAACTATATGGTATGTAAGTAGTAAGTTAGGAAGACATTGTATTTATTAGTCATATTGTATGCTGTAGTCCAAATTACAGTGCCTGCTTTTACCCTGCAGCAAATCATGTGACCATCAAACCAACAATGAAAGTGTTTTCACTGAGGTTTATACTGCATAATTGCATTCTCAACAAACAATGCAGTGGTGTTTAAGGAAGAAGGATCTCTGCCCCACCCAGTGATAAACCATCTGAACAGACTTCAGATAACAAGGCACTTTTTGTGGTGATTTTAGGTCTCTGGGTGCTAATGTCATTTTATATGCACATTTGTTGAAATAATATATATTTTGAATGAACCTGCAGTGACTCAGATGGTACATACTGTGCAGTTTTTCTACTACCAGAAACCAGAACAAGGCTTAACCAAAACGCAGAAAAGGGAGAGGGGGGTGGTTAGAGTAAAAACACACTGGCTGAGAATGGCAATACTTAACTATAGCAGGGAGGAAACTGAATTTGAACATAAAGTCAAACAGTAAAGGTAAGTGAATTATAACAGAAACAGAAATTCACAGCACAGACTCCTGTTAACAAGTTTCTACAAAACCTAGACTAACAGAAATCTGACTCACTACCATGAACTCACTGAACCAACAGAACCAAGGCAAGAGGTCAGGAACAGGGACGAACACAAGCACAAGTAGACACCAACATGGGAGGACAAACAAAATATGCACAATTACTAATTACAAACATAAAATCCCTCAGACAGAAACCAACAATGTCTTTTGGAGCAGAAGGTAACTAGTGCACCCCCTGGTGGCTGGAGGCCTGTTCAGAAGCACTTCTTGGTATAGTACTATAGTCAGTTGGAGTATGTATGTTGGAGACACATGCGCAATGTGCTGGGGGGGCTACATGTATCTATGTATATGTGAAACAGCACTTTAACAGTACAGTTGCAAATGTACAGTATATGCTTCCCTTTACTCAAATAAATTCAGCCTGATTTGACATGGCTCAACAACTGATACAGTTCTCAAAACCCAATATATTGTATGAGGTGAGATTTGTTCTTCTGAATCGCACAGGACAATCAAGTTTAGCATGTAATGTAGTGATATAGGTTTATAGGTGATATAGATTCTCAGTCATCCAGGTGAGGTTTTCAAATTGAAAGTTGAAAAATTGAATTGAATTGAGGTTGTCTTGTTGAGTCATGTCAACTGGACTTCTTTTCCAGGAGAAATGTTTCACCACCTATGCAGGTAGCCACACGAAGAGGTGGGAGGTGAAACCTCATTGATTGAGTACAGTGAAGCAGCTGAGGAATCGTTGAGATTGTACCAATGGAGGTAAAAAGTTGTTTTGTACATCTACAAATTATGCAACAAGCTAGAAATACTGTTTAATAAATAAATGTGTGGGATTTGACTTGACATATTAGTACTTGAACTTCTATTCAAGGAACTCAGTGATGACAGTTCATCTGATGATCTTTACCTCGAGGATCCACCACCACCACCACCACAGTCACATAGTCATCAAGGTCAGTTTTATGGAAAGCAGAAAGGCACCAAGTGAAAAAAACTCTGTAAACAGTGTTCAGGGAAACAATCAATTTCTTACTAAAATAAAGGGGGAAAAAGAAAAATTATTAACAGTTACCTAAAATACAAAAAATGAAACAAATCTTTTTATTATGTAAAATGAAATTATGAATTAAAGGTTCCTCCATATCCATCCATCCATTTTGCATACCGCTTAATCCCTTATGTTGGGTCGTGGGGGTGCTGGAGCCTTTCCCAGCTGGCTATGGTCGCCAGCCCATCGCAGGGCAACACAGAGACATACAACCAATCACACGCTGCGTACTCACACCTACGGGCTATGGAGAGTAGTCAATCAACCTAATGCACGTTTTTATACTGTGGGAGGAGGCCGGAGAACCCGGAGAGAACCCACGCGAACACGGGGAGAAGATGTATACTCCACACAAAAAGGCACCCTGTCCGCCTCAAACCCAATCGAACCCAGAACCTTCTAGCTACCCACCGCACCACCGTGTCGCCCCAATTAAAGGTTCCTGCACATGCTTTTTTCATGCTAAGTAATTTTAAAGATTTGACTTTGATGCCTCAATATGTTACAAATTGGGGAGGACTGTAAGTGGAAAGTGTCGAACCATAAATATGAACAGATTCGGAAAGTGATCTGGAGGAAGAACAATTTACTACACTCAAACCAAATGGGGAATTACTACTCTCACAGAGCATGGAAATACTATAGGGATACTGTATATAATGGTCCAAGTGCATAACATACACAGCTACGACCACATTGCGCTTCTAAAATACAGCACAAATACAGAGAAGAACCCAATTGTAAACGACACACACAAAGAAACCGTGTAACACTTAATCATTCATTAAATGTTAAACAAACATAAACTCACTGCACACATGCAGGAAAAATAATAAACACAGGTAAGTAATAGCTAAACATAAATCCACTGCTTGGCAGGATTAACTGTCTAAACAAAATTGCTAGAACTAAAAATTACTGCTAATGCAGAAAACAAAAATGAACTGCTATGCTTTAAAACTAAACCCTCATTATACTACACACGTTGGACGAGGACTAGACACAGGACAACAACAAGGACTGAAGCACTGTTCACTACAGGCACTAAAAACGCTCTGTATGCAACAGGCTGACACTAAATTATGCTAAACATGGACGACAGAACCAAGACAAACCTTCATAATGAACAAAGGCACAGAGAATCCATGAAACAAAAACTCCACTTACCAAAAAACTCCTTACTGAAACATAATAACACTCCTTGTACTCCTTTGTAACTCCAATGTGCTCACGACTTGTGACACACCAACAAAAACTGAACAGGAGTTTCAAATCATTAACTGTCATCTGCACACAGACAGGAAACAAAGGGAACTGGAGGAGCAAAACAAAAGGGCGCCCCTAGCAGCACGAAGGGCTGTCACACAACAAGGTATCTGTAACTTTTTATTTCAAATCAATCACACCTTGTGACCCCACTCGTTACTGCACATCGCTATGTTGCAATGCACCCAACCAATTTCTGTGTTTTCCTGATCACAAATTGGAGCTGTGTGGTTGGTCCTTCTTATATCTATCTCATTACAAATGGTACTTTTAAATTTTTTTACTCTGCTTGTGATTGGTATCGGTATCGTCTGCTCTTCACTTCCTCCTTCATAACCCACATAGGGTTTTTGCATTGTGTCGACAACCCAGGAAAGACAACCCAGCAGGCACACAACCGACCTTCATCATTACGGTTGCTGACCCCTGAAGCATTTCTAACATAGCTGAAAGTAACTGAAGCATTTAAAGCACATATCTGTATCACGTTTTTAAAGAATGTATCTAAAGAGAATCAGGAGTTGTGTAAACAGAGCTGAATATTTAGAGAAGAAGGTCAAGCAGTTACATTTTATATTGAAAATAGTTAGAATAGTTAGAATTAAAATTGCTGGTATTATTTTCTAACCAAGTGCTGAAAATAAAGTTTTATTCAAATAAAAAAGTTTTTCGGAAGAGCTGAGAGTTCCATCCATCCATCTTCTACCGCTCAATCCCGTACATGGGGTCGCGGGGGGGCTGGAGCCCATAGGCGGGGTACACCCTGGACAGGTTGCCAGTCCATCGCAGGGCAACACATAGAAAACTCCACAGAGAAAGGCAACTGGTCCGCCCTGGGAATCGAAGTCAAGACAGTGCTACCCACTGCACAACCATGCCACTCTAGCTGAGAGTTGCTGCAGCATAAAACAAAGCTTAACATAACTGCAGCAGAAACTGAAGCAGTTGAATCTTTTCTGAAATTGAAGAACTGCTGAAAATGATAGAAGTGTGTGGAAGAAACGTATGGAAGAACAATAACAACTAGATAAAGCATTTCCATGGAAAATGCATCGTAAATGCCATCATGCTGCACATATTCTGAAAGAATTGCTGAAAGTTGCCCAACATAGTAGAGCTGAATATAGGACTCAATATGAAATAGGACCTGTTTATTAGCTTTTGACTGGTTAATTATGACTAGTTAATGAGACTGTTGCAGTTTAGTAATTAACCAAATACACTCCCTGCAAATCCTTTCAGAATAAAAGTACTTAGCCAATTAATCTGTAGCTAAATAGCTAAATGTAGATGTTTTTTGAGCAGTGAAAAAGGAATTTTAGCAAATCAGCTTTTATCAATTTCAATTCAACTGCTTCAGCTTCTTTTTTATAGATTCATCATTACCATGTACATATATTCAGCAATGTTTCACGAAATTCAGCAAAGCTTTACAATTTTTAGCATTTGCTAATAAAACTCAATTATATTTTACCTTTTTTTCTAATTTGAATTCCAACTCCTTCAGCTTCTGTTGTAAATAATTCATCTAAAAATTTGGATTGGGGCTTTTAATTTGAAAGGATTTAGAGGAAGTGTGTGTTGGTAGTTACTGAACTGTAAAATTGTCTCATTACCTAATCATATTTAACAATTCAGAGCCAGAAATCTCAATTTTAAAACTAATCAATTGGATTGGTGCTAATATGAAATTATATAGAGGAAGTGTATGTGGTTAATGACTAAAGTGCAAACTTTTCTCTCAAAACTTGGGAAGACATTTACATTGACCTCTGTAGGGGAAATTCATAAACTCTATGCGCTTTGAGGCAGGTACACACTAAATTATACTGTAGGTTCAATGGCTTAGTCAGACACATAATAATAAGAAAGAAAACAAGGATGACTAAAATTATGTTAATAGATTGAAAATTGTGTCTGCCATGTCAAGTTAAAGACAGAATTTCTGGCTTAAAAAAAGTGCCATCACACTCTAGCTGTGACATCACACAGTCTAGCTCAAGCAACACACAGTAATCGAAGAAGAAAAAAAACGTACCAAAAAAACACTCTATAATAAAAGTGTCATAAATCATACTATAAAAGGAATAAATTAAATTTATCACTGTGTAGAAATTGATTGAATTAAAATGGATTCTTTGGTAATAATACAAATCTTCATGTTTACAGAGACAGAGTTGAAGAATTTATTGGAGAATCTAGGGTTGACTCAGTTCTACAAAGAGAAGCTGTCACTGAGCAAAATACTTCAGATTGATGACAACGCCATTAGTGATGAACCAGCCCAATGTAATGCAGATCTTCCTTGGCATTTTCTGAAGAAATTGATGATGGTTAATGTGACAGCCAGGAATGTAAAATGTTCAGTTCATGACCCAATGTTTGATGCTGTGCCAGGGACATCAGAGTTTGATTTTGATAATCTAGCTGACAGTCCAGGCCCAGGTGATACACTAAACCCCCTGGAATTAATCACTGCTCTGTTTCTGTGTTCTGATGGTTTTGTTCAGCAAGAACTGACATTGAAAATGTCCATGTGTCAGTTCTCTGTGCCTTTGCTTCTTCCCAACTGTGACACACAGCAGTGCACACTCATGCTGTGGGCCATGAGAGACATTGTTAAAAAGTACAGACCTCAGTCACTTTCAGAGTCAAAGGGCTTTAAGGAGGACAGAATAGTCGTCTCTGAGCTTCCAATGATATCCTTTGTTAGACTGGGTGGGTGCTCCTTGTCCAAGTCAGAGATCCTCAACAAGTTACTGAGCAGTTCTCAGCAGTATCATGACACCTTTGTTCACCACAACATGGAGTGTGGAGACAGTCCAAGAAAAATCTCCAATGGTCTGGTTGAAATATTCTGGTACCTTCCATGCGGAAACCAAAATATAGACATCTTTAGTGAGCCAGTGGCTGTGGCCAACCTCCGTGGAGATGCCGCTTTGTTTGAAACCCAATATTCCTTTTTGTGTCAAACCTCTGCAGCTGTTTTTGTGTTTTTTGATAAAATGGACAAAGACTGCAAGCTGCTAAATAACAAAAACTGCAGGGCACAGATCTTCTTGGTGGGTAATTATCAGGGCAAAGGCTTTAGTTTGAATGCTCTACAACAGGTAGCTAAGAGATATAACTTGACAAAGAACATTATCATTAAGACACAACAGAAAAATGATGCAGAGTTTGTTAAAACTTTGAGGATAACCATCAGCAATGTGGTTGCAAACTCAAAGATGAAGATGAAAATAGAGCAGATGGCTGATGTTGCTCATGAACTGGGGATCATAGTTGATGAAGACTGTTCAGAGTGTCAGATGGCCAAGAGAAATGCAGACGCCATCACTGCAGAAATACAAGACACACTGAAATACAAAGAAGATCAGCTTCCACGGCAAGGTCAAATATGGAAAGAACTGACGATGTTGGAAAAGGAAGAATTTAGACTTCAGAATCTTGGCTCTGAGAACATAGAAAACTACAAAAGTAAACTTCAAAAACAGAAAACACAACTAAGGGCTAAACAAAACTCTTCTGACATGTCAGATGCAATGATATGTTTCATCAATGCAATATCAAGACCAGGAACAGAGAGATGTTATTTCCTTAAATGGATGCGAATAAACCTTGATAATTTGACTCGACAAAAAATGTCTGACCTCAGGGAGCTGTACAAACACAAATGTGAAAGTTCTGAGAACAAAGAGGAAATTAAAGACATTGACAAACAACTGTCCAGCAGCTCACTGGGAACTGAACACTTCTTCCGTGAGATGGGTCAAATCTATGAAGCTTCGGTTTCTCTTCCAGAAACAAACCCATCACTTCAACAGCTCCAGCATCTGCCCAAACTCTGTGCACAGCTGCTGCTTGATGGATTTCCTGTTGAGCTTGTAGATGGAGATGCATCCAACATACCTCTCAGATGGGTGAGTGACGTTCTGTCTCAGCTCAGTGACCTGGTGTCTCCTAAGAACAAGGTTCTGGTCGTCACAGTTCTTGGAGTTCAGAGCACAGGAAAGTCCACTCTGCTCAACACCATGTTTGGAGTTCAGTTTGCCGTCAGCAGTGGTCGATGCACTCGAGGTGCTTTCATGCTGCTCATCAGAATCAATGAGGATGTTAAAACAGTCCTCAACTGTGATTTCATGGTGATCATTGACACTGAGGGCTTGAAGTCAACAGAACTTTCACAACTGGACAACAGCTATGAACACGACAACAAGCTGGCAACACTTATTGTAGGTTTGAGTGACATCACCATCATTAACATTGCCATGGAAAATTTAACAGAAATGAAAGACATTTTGCAGATAGTAGTTCACGCTTTTCTCAGGATGAAAGAGGTCGGTAAAAAGCCTAAATGCCAGTTTGTTCACCAGAATGTTTCAGATGTTTCAGCTCATGAGAAGAACTTAAGAGACAGGAAACTGTTGCTGCAACAGTTAAATGAAATGACCCAGGCAGCAGCCAGGATGGAAAACAAAGAGAAGTACAAGAGCTTTACTGATGTGATGGAGTACGATCCAGACACGGGGAACTGTTACATTCCTGGACTCTGGAATGGAAACCCACCAATGGCTCCAGTCAACGCAGGCTACAGCGAAGCTGTTTATGACCTCAAGAAAAATGTGATCCAGTTACTGGGGAATCGTCAGTCATCAAGTAACAATATCATGGAGTTTACAGAGTGGATGAGAAGCCTGTGGAATGCAGTTAAACATGAAAACTTCATCTTCAGCTTCAGAAACAGTCTAGTAGCTGATGCGTACATGAAGCTTTGCACAGAGTTCAACAAATGGGAATGGAAATCCAGAAAAGACATGTACACATGGGTCACACAAGCTCAAACAATGATTTCTAACTTTGGCACAGTTGCTGGGAAATCTGAGATGTCTGACATCAGAGAACTTCTCACATCTTTAAAAACTGAAGCTTCCACTAAACTGATTTACTGGGAGAAAAAGCTTCTGGACAATCTGACACAGTACTTTGAGCAAACAGAGGGTCACGTCTATCTGGTTGAAGGATACAGAGAAGAATTTTCAAACAGTACAAAGAGCCTTCGAAAAGAAATAGAGAACTCTGTGTTTAATCAGCTCACAGCAGCAGCAGAAATCAAACAGGGAATGAGGGACGTTGACAAAATCAAGAAGAATCACACAGAAGAACTAGAAAAGGCTGTAAGTTCATTGATTGATGAATGTCAGAAGAAACGTGTCCAAATGACGAATGAAGAGCTGGATGAAGAATTCGATAAAATGTGGAGACGAACAGAGAGCAAGTTGATATTTTCTACACTACAGGCAAAAGATGTCTTTACCAGTGCATCCAACTACCTGAGACTTAACCTGGCACATAAGGGGAGTCATGCATGTGAATTGCTTATTGAAAGACGACTGAAAGATTGTGGACTTGAGCCTTTCAAAGTTACAGGCGAAGGACGTCGGAATCAAGTTTCAAAAAAGATGTTGGTAAATTATGAAAATCGTCTAAAACTGGAACAAAAAATGGCTGACGACATCATAGATGCCTGTAAACAGGTTGTAGCTGAAAAAATGTCAAAAAAAACAAATTATCATGAAACTGACATCCAGGAGATTCTGCACCTGATTGATGAGAAACTGCAAGACACTCAGGATGTTGACACAGACATCAAGGTTGAAGTTTCTCTAAAACAGCACATCTGTGGATTTGCAGCCAGAGAATTTCAGAAAATGCACGAAGATTTTCTCAAAGTGAATAGTCCTCATGCATGTCTTAATGATAACAAGGACAAGTTCTGTGCTGATTTTAAGGATGTGTTCCATAAACGAGACCAGTGTCAGAAAAAAGCTGAAGAATTCACCAACCGATGCTTGAAGCCTGCAGTCGAAGACTTTGTCAAACGTTCTCTGGGTCCTGATATAATTGGTGAAATGATGACGATGCAGCAGTTCAGCACACGTACCTTGTTCCAGTCTTCAGTTTTACAGGATTTACTTGAAAAGGATCAATTTAGGAACTATTACAATTACATTTGCTTCTATGAGGATTATGTCAGAAACTGGATCTTAGACCAAATAGTGAGTCACTTCTCAGATGGTTCTAAGATGTCTGAGTTTGAGGATCAGCACCTTCAGTCAAGTATCAACAGCATTAATGCTGCCATCAACAAGGCAAAAACAGAGAAGAGTGATGACTTGAAGACATTTGTTGAAGATGTCTGTAGAGAACTGAATAATAAACTGGTCATTTCCCAGGATGCCCTTGGTGCTTTCATGATCTTGAACCATGCTGACAAGGACCAGTTTGCTGACTGGCTCACAGAGAGTGTGAAGGATGTGGCACAAACTCTTCGAGATGAGTTTACAACATTAGACATAACAATAAAACTCCAACATCTCCATGTAAAGCCTCAGAATGAGCTTTTTACCAAACTGATAGGATGTGGAAAACTGTGTCCTTTCTGCAAATCACCCTGTAATGCAGAAGGTAAGCAACATAAAGAGCACTTTACTTCACTACATCGACCAGAAGGTCTGGGTACATTCACTTGGAATGAAACAAAACAACTTGTCACGGATATCTGTTCATCTTTGGTGGTCTGTGGTAAAAGGTTTCGCTGTGATGCTACTAAGAATAAATGGCAACATTACAAGCATTACAAAAAAGTATTCCCAGACTGGAAAATCCCTCCAGATGTCAGTCGTCAGGCTTCAGACTACTGGAAATATGTGATGACAAAGTTTAACAAAGATTTTGCCAAAGTATATGATGCACAGCCTGCTGATATTCCTTATACTTGGCTCCATATCACACGTAAGCAGGCAGAAGACAGTCTCAAAGTGTCATTTAACAGCAAGTGAGACACTACAGTACATGTATATTCACAAATTTACTGTACACACTTCCTACACATTAATCCTGAAGGATATTTTAAACTTACAGTATATTTATTTAGGGTAAAAAAATTCTTTTGGGCTGAGGTGTAATAATAATAAAAATTGTCTAGCTAAATACTTAAAAAAAAAAAAGCTTTTTCTTTCTAGTCTGTTTAAATGTCTTTGATATGACCTGTTCTCTGCATTTACACAAGGTAGGGGTAATTATTTAGATATAAAATTTCTATTTTAAACCAAGTTAACTTTGTTTGTTTTATATTTTATAAATAAAATTATTATTTCCTCTTTTGAAAGCCGGTTTAATAATCTTTTATATCCGTTATTGTACATCCATCATGTTCCTGCTAGAAGCACATTCCATTAATGCAGAATTGTTGGGATGTTGGTGTATACAGCATATATATTGCTTGATTAAATTAATGATCGATTAAATAACTATACTGTATCAGCAACATGTTATTTACTGTAAGAAATACTGTCCACGTTACAATAACTAATCTTTTTAAGCCCCCCTAAAAATACAGGACTTGAAACTGCAGATCAATTATTAAGATACATTAGAATAAAATAAAAGTCTTGTCAATGTCAGTGCTAAAATGGAAGAAGGAAATTGAAAACAGAAAATGGAAAGACAGTGTGCCGACGGTGTGCTGTAATAATTCTTTATAGTAATACTTTGTGATGTGTGTCAATAATACTCTGTATAGATAGTCAATAATTGAAATGTGATGTCATTGGGTAGGACTAGATAAGTCTAACTTCTTCCTACTGCATACAAGCATGTTACTAGGTTAATTGAAAGCTGATTATTTTTCTTGTATGGAGTGTGAAATTATGTGTGTTGGTATATAAACTGCTTTTACATGTTTGAATAAAATAAAAAAAGTGTTTTAAGTTCTTTGGTATAATTTTTATTAGAAGTTAGGGTGGAGGGAGCATGTAAAGAGTGTAAAAGATAAGTGTATGAGAGTAGTGAAGGTCATGACGTTTCTAGCAAGTGTAGACTGGGGAAATCGGTCGTGTTGATGTACTGAAATATGATTATAATAGGGATGGCCAGTTTGACACAGACGCTTTGGCGCTTGTTTTACCTTCGCAAAGCAAGGAATCGAAAAATCAAGTAAAATTAAATTAATTTTTTAAAATTCCTTTATTAAAATAAGGGGCCAGCACATTTAAGAATCTAAGTAATGTAGGACAAAACATTGATTTCGGACAACTTTGGTTCATTTTTCCAGCACAATCAGATGAACCCTGTGGAAGCGTCATGAGGCTTCAGCTGCAATCCCTAGTTTATAATGTACTAATAAGAACTAGGCTGGATTATAGGAGCACAGTGTATGGCTCAGCAGCAAACTCAGTGCTACAAGATCTGGACGCTGTGCACGCAAGTGCTCTGAGAATTTGTATCAGAGCAGTTAAAACATCTCCAGTCTGTGTCCTAAAAGTAGACACAGGAGTCGTGCTACTCAGTCTCAGATGGAAAAAAACTGCTGTGAACTCTTTGATAGGTTTGAAAGAGAAGGATGATAGGTAGGATTGGTGAGGTCAAAAACAAGAGCAAGATCATACACTGGCAAGGTAACTGGACGAACGCCGCCATGCAGGTTGAAATATGTAACAACCTGGCACTGGAACAAGGTGAGTGCTGGAGATTAAGTACATGACTAAAGACTGATTGGCTGCAGCTGTGAAGTCACATGATTATTAGTAATACTGGAGTGGACTACAAGAGAACTAAACAGGAAGTGTCAAAAAATAAAACAGGAAATAGCAGACTGCAAGAGAGCAGGAAATGGGTAATTATATCACCAAACGTCCTCTATGGAGGCTGAAAGAGGTTGGGTGGGTCTAAGAGAGGGTGGATTTGGTTTTTAGGAGAAGAAAAGGCGAGAAGAAGATATTAATGTAGTTCATGAGTAGAGTATATAGTAGAGTATATAGCAAAGATGAAGTACTGAAAATATGTTCTGATGTTTACAGATGGGTCAAAAGGTCAAAAATCAGGGAAAACCATTGCAGCTGTGGGAACTAAAGTCAGGGTCAGAACTTCAGACGATTTGACCGTGTTTGCAGAGTTGGTTGTGATCAGGGTGGCACTGAGGTGGGAGGAGCCTAGCGGGTGGAAGAGGGCTTTAATCTGTACTGATTCTGTGTTAGTATTAAAGTCTTTATAGGGGATAAGAGCAAAGTATCATCAGGAAGTTTTATTTGACGTTTTGGATTTATTAACTAGAAAAATGCAACAGAGCAAGAGGAGGTTGAAGAAAATGTTAAACTGTCGAAAGGTCAATGGGAAAAGCATAGTTTCTGAGAATATTATAAAGAAGTGGCAGAAATTGGGATAAAGAGGGTAATGGACGGAAGCTCTATAGTGTACAGGAGAACATGGAGAAAGATGAAGGAGCAGGTGGAAGAGGGAGAAGAGAGCAAGTTGTTTTAGGTAGGTTAAGAATTGGACATACATATCTGAATACCACTTTACATGGATTGGGAGACATGGAATGGGCAACATGAGTTTTGTGGTGAGGTGGAGGTAGTGGAGCATGTCCTTCTGAAATGTGTCAAATACAGGAGTAAAAAGGTAATGGTGAGGAGTATGAGGGACGAAGGAGTGAAAGATGAGTGTTTAAGAAGTGTGTTGGAAACTGGAAAATCAGGGAGAGGATTGAATGCTCTGTTTAAGTCTTTGCCTGTCACTGTGTTAGGGAAGAGGGTGTGAGTAGGATATGGCAGATGCCACTTTAAGGATGCAAGCCGCCGTGAAACAACAAAGAACCCTGACATTGTCATATGCCATTGTTGTCAGATCTGTTTGGTTTTAAGTTGACACTGATAATCATGTCCAGGTACTGTGTGCTGTATCCTCAGGTTAGGCCAAAGCTTGTTTTGTTTTACTTTACACCTTGCTCTGCTTTGGACCAGTCCTGTACTGTACAGTAAGTCACGCGTTCCGAGGGAAACTTATCAGCTGCGGACCAACTAAATGTAGGTGATTTGAGCTTTCTTTAGAGTTGACTGAAACAAGAATAAGACAATTAATTCGAAAAGTTGACTGTAACAAAACAATGACAAAGATTAAAAAGTTGAGAAATCATTAAAAGATTAACAGAAAAGGTGATAAAAACTAAAATTTTGACCATCAGAAAAACATACATGTCAATATGGTATGTGCGGCGGCGGTTCTGGCCAATTTGGCGCCCTGAGCTGTTCAACTGGATCCTATAGATTTGCCACTGAGTAAGACGTCAGATCGTCAAAGGTTAAAGCAGCAATGTCCTTGCGGTCAACGAAGCATAAATCCAGCCATCGGAAACGAAAAGAAAGGTTTAACAAAGCAGAAAGAGAGAAAAAGAGGCCACAATAACTTAAAAAAATTGAATAAAAGGTTTGTTTACTCACGGAGCTTCCTTGCAGTATAATGTTAGCGCTACTTTCAAAGCCGACACCGCGTGCACTAAGTGCTGCTACAGAGCCAGCGAACACACACGGTTCGTTTCGTGCATTATATTAAGTTGTAGAACATGAGCTGCTACCGTTTCTCCTTCTTACTGCTGAAGCTAGCTAACAAACGGAAAATACGTCTAAGATGTGATATTTGACGAGAGCAGAGAGAGCGCTCACTCCAACTACTTTCCAAGAGTTTGGAGCTCTTAGTGGCTTAGCTATTAGTTTCTCTCTGACGGGTTTACAGAATCAATCTTTGAATACTTTTCCTCCTCACCTAAAAGGGATCACACCCAATTTATTAGTGTAATTTTTTTCCACTTTGACTAAATACTAATACGTTATGATCAAAATAAACAATAATACCAATGTTGGTGCCATTGGAATTGATGGTCAACACTTTTAATAACCATTCAGTGCAGTGTGAGGCCCATTATAACTAATATTTAGGGAACCTACATTTGAAAACATTTGTGGTGACAAAATGGTGTTCCTCGTGAGGAAATCAGTGAATTTTTGAGACATGACTTTTTTTAGACTACAGTGAGGATGTGTAATGTGTAATGTCCCTTAAAAGTCACCAACACAAGTGCAGATGAAGTGTTAGAGAACAACAAAGTTGGTCACTGCTCCTGTTATACAGTAGAACAGTGTCTATTAACCTCACCTTTTAAAAAATAGTCATGGTCAATATAAGTAAGTAACTTTGACAAAACGTGTCTGTAAATACCCCACTAATGCCACACAGCAAAAAACAGAATGGAATACTTTTTGCAACAGCTGTATTCAAAGAAACACTAATTTTGCGTTTGTGACTGCAATTTTGCTTTTACGTAATGCTGTGGATTTGCAAAGACAAGCCGGGTGTAAGCTACTGTAAAACCCAGCCAAAACTGGTAAAACTATAATGTCAGGTAGTTTTCCCACTGAGCTCAGTCAGAATGTTTTCCAGTACCTTTTTTAGACTTCAGTTTGGGAATTTTACACTAGAGGGATTCCAGAAATTGTACACATCAGCATGACTGTAAAAAAACATCAACCTTCTCATTGGTCCTGTTAGTCAGTGATTGTTTGATTAGAAGTCAGTAGGAATTTTCACAAAATAATATTTCATACACCTTGTAGAACTTGGTTCTGAAAATATAAAAAATTACAAAAGTTAATTTCTGAAACATTGACAAACAACTGTCCAGCAGCTCACTGGGAACTGAACACTTTTTCTGTGAAATGGGTCAAATCTATGGAGCTTCACTTTGTCTTCCAGAAACAAACCCATCACGTCAACAGCTCCAGCATCTGCCCAAACTCTGTGCACAGCTGCTGCTTGATGGATTTGCTGTTGAGCTTGTAGATGGAGATGCATCCAACATACCTCTCAGATGGGTGAGTGATGTTCTGTCTCAGCTCAATGAGATGGTGTCTCCTAAGAACAAGGTTCTGGTCGTCACAGTTCTTGGAGTTCAGAGCACAGGAAAGTCCACTCTGCTCAACACCATGTTTGGAGTTCAGTTTGCCGTCAGCAGCGGTCGATGCACTCGAGGTGCTTTCATGCTGCTCATCAGAATCAATGAGGATGTTAAAACAGTCCTCAACTGTGACTTCATGGTGATCATTGACACTGAGGGCTTGAAGTCACCAGAACTTGCACAACTCGATAACAGCTATGAACACGACAACGAGCTGGCAACACTTGTTGTGGGTTTGAGTGACATCACTATTGTCAACATCGCTATGGAGAATTCAACAGATATGAAAGACATTCTGCAGATAGTGGTTCACGCTTTTCTCAGGATGAAAGAGGTCGGTAAAAAACCTAAATGCCAGTTTGTTCACCAGAATGTTTCAGATGTTTCAGCTCATGAGAAGAACTTAGGAGACAGGAAACTGTTGGTGCAACAGTTAAATGAAATGACCCAGGCAGCAGCCAGGATGGAAAAGAAAGAGAAGAACAAGAGCTTCACTGATGTAATGGAGTATGATCCAGACACTGGGAACTGGTACATTCCTGGACTCTGGAATGGAAACCCACCAATGGCTCCAGTCAACGCAGGCTACAGCGAAGCTGTTTATGACCTCAAGAAAAATGTGATCCAGTTACTGGGGAATCATCAGTCATCAGGTAACAATATCATGGAGTTTACAGAGTGGATCAGAAGCCTGTGGAATGCAGTTAAACATGAAAACTTCATCTTCAGCTTCAGAAACAGTCTAGTAGCTGATGCGTACATGAAGCTCTGCACAGAGTTCAACAAATGGGAATGGGAATTCAAAAAGGACATGTACACATGGGTCACACAAGCTCAAACAAGGATATCTAACTTTGGTACAGTTGCTGCAAAATCTGAGATGTCTGACATCAGAGAACTTCTAACATCTTTAAAAACTGAATCTTGCACTAAACTGATTTACTGGGAGAAAAAGCTTCTGGACAATCTGACATAGTACTTTGAGCAGACAGAGGGTCACGTCTATCTGGTTGAAGGATACAGAGAAGAATTTTCAAACAGTGCAAAGAGCCTTCGAAAAGAAATAGAGAACTCTGTGTTTAATCAGCTCACAGCAGCAGCTGAAATCAAACAGGGAATGAGAGAAGTTGACAAAATCAAGAAGAACCACACAAAAGAAATAGAAAAAGCAGTGAGTTCACTGATTGATGAATGTCAGAAGAAAAATGTCCAGATGACAAATAAAGAACTGGACAAAGAGTTTGACAAGATGTGGAAACAAACAGTGAGCACGTTGACATTTTCTAAACTAGAGCCCCAAAACATCTTTACCAGTGTCTCCAACTGCCCGAGACTTAACCTGTCACATAAAGGGAGCCATGCATGTGAACTGTTAAGTCAAAGACGACTTGAAGATTGTGGATTTGAGCCTTTCAAAGTAACAGTCGAAGGATTCTGGAAAAACTTTATTCATAAAATGAGCAAGATGATAAATTATAAAGATCATGTATTGCTGCTACAAAAATTGGCCGACAGCATCATAGGCGCTTGTGAAGAGGTTGTAATGGAAAAAATGTCAAAACATACAAATTACCATGAAACTGACATCCAGGAGATTCTGCACCTGATTGATGGTCAACTACAAAACAATCAAGATGTTGACACAAACATCACATTTGAAGTTTCTCTAAAACAGCACATCTGTGGATTTGCAGCCAGAAACTTTCAGAAAATGCACGAAGAGTTTCTTCATATGAGTGATCCTCACACATGTCTGAACCAAAACAAGGACAAGTTCTGTGCTGATTTCAAAGATCTGTTCCATGAACGAGACCAGTGTCAGAAGAAGGCAGAAGAATTCACCAACCAATGTTTGAAGCCTGCAGTCGAAGACTTTGTCAAACGTTCCCTAGGTCCAGATATCATTGGTGAAATGATGACGATGCAGCAGTTCAGTACACGGATGTTCTTCCAATTTTCAGTTTTACAGGATTTACTTGCAAAGGATCAATTTGAGAGCTATTACAAGTACATTTACTCCTATGAGGAATACGTTAAAAACTGGATTTTTGAACAAATAGTGAGTCACTTCTCTGATGGTTGGTGGTTTGAGGATCAGCATCTTCAGTCAAGTATCAACAGCATAAATGCTGCCATCAAGGCTAAAACAGAGAAGAACATTGACTTGAAGATGTTTGTTGAAAATATCTGTAGAGAACTTGGTGATAAACTGGTCATTCCCCAGGATGCCCTTCGTGCTTTCATGATTCTCAATAACGCTGACAAAGACCAGTTTGCTGACTCTCTCACAGATTGTGTGAAGGACATGGCACAAACACTTAGAGATGAGTTTACAACATTAGACATTATAACAAAACTCAAACGACTTTATTTGAAGCCTCAGAATGAGCTTTTCACCAAACTGATAGGATGTGGAAAACAGTGTCCTTTCTGCAAATCACCCTGTGAGGCTGGAGCAACGCAACACACTGTGCACTTTGTGTCACTGCATCAACCAGAAGGTTTGGGTAGATACAGCTGGGATGGGACAAAGAAACTTGTGACTGACATATGCACATCTTTGGTGGTCAGTGATTGCCGCTTTAGATCTGCTGCTACAAATGGTGAATGGCACCCTTACAAGAAGTACAGAGAAATTCACCCAGAGTGGAATATTCCGCCAGATTCAAGTTATCAGGCATCAGATTACTGGAAATATGTGATGGCAAAGTTCAGCACAAGGTTTGCAGAACAATATGAAGCAGAGCCTGCTGATATTCCTGATGCTTGGTACAAAATCACGCGTGAGCAGGCAGAAAAGAGTCTGAGAAAGACTTATAACAAGCCACTGTAGTGCTTCACATTTTACTACTACAGCCAATAGTACCGTACAATCATGCTGACTATATCATACTGTACTGACATAACTGATTTAATGGTTTTAGGTCACTATATAATAGAAATATAATGTTTGACTGAGTCTTGGTAAAGTAGTATATGCTGCTTATTAATAGTGTTTTATGCATATTTGTCTGCATGTGGCCAATGTTTTGGAAATCTTCATAGAAATCTACAGAGCTTGTGCGTGATCCATTTCAAATATTTACTTGCATGCCAGCATGAAGTAGACCACATACAGTACAGCACATTTAGAGCATACAAGTGTCTACTAACCACTGCTATGAGTATTCATACCCTGTTACAGTGTCAGCCTCAGTGTCCCGGCGGAGCTCGTCCGGGGCGGGAGCTTCCGGATGCGCCCGATGGAAGTCCCGGATGAGCGAGCGGTCCAGGATGTCCCGAGCCGGGACGCAGGACCTCTCGTCCGCCCCGTAGCCTTTCCAGTCGACCAGGTATTGGAACCCGCGGCCCCGGCGCCTGCAGTCGAGAAGGTCCCGCACCGAGTAGACCGGGTGGCCATCCACCACCCGAGGCGGAGGTGGAGGCTGGGATGGTGGGACCAGAGGACAGGAGCGCTGGGGCTTGAGCCGACTGACGTGGAAGGTAGGGTGCACTTTCATGAACCTGGGCAACGAGAGTCTCATGGCCACGGGGTTAATCACTCGAGCGATACTGTATGGACCAATGAACCGTGGAGTCAACCTACGTGGAGATCCCGGGAGCCGCAGGTCCTTCGTGGATAGCCAGATCTGGTCGCCCACTTCATACGTGGGTGCCGGGGACCTCTTGCGGTCTGCTGCCTCCTTGTAGCGGGCCTGGGCCTGGAGCATCGTCCTCCGGGCTCTGAGCCATGTCTGTCGACACCGCCGTAACAAAGCATGGGCCGAGGGGACGTGGACCTCCTTTTCTAAGGACGGAAACATAGGGGGCTGGAAGCCATAAGCACACTGGAAAGGTGTCAAACCCGTGGAGGCGCAAGGCAGGGTAGTGTGGGCGAACTCGACCCATATCAACTTCCGGGACCACGTCCCGGGGCTCTTCGTTGCCAACAATCGTAGTCCCACCTCCAACTGTTGGTTGGCCCTCTCCGTCTGGCCGTTGGTCTCCGGGTGGTATCCAGAGGAGAGGCTGACCTCTGCCCCCAGAAGTGAGCAGAACTCCCTCCAGAAACGGGACACGAACTGGGGTCCACAGTCCGACACAATGTCCTGCGGAAATCCATGTAGGCGGAAGACATGGTCCAACATGGCTTGGGCCGTCTGCCTGGCTGAGGGGAGTCTGGGCAGAGGAATGAAATGCACGCACTTAGAGAAACGGTCCACTACGGTCATGACGACCCGGTTACCTGCCGAGGGTGGTAACCCGGTGACGAAATCCAGCGCCACGTGCGACCACGGCCGATGTGGGACTGGTAACGGTCGCAGGAGGCCGGCGGGTCGCTGGTGGGACGGTTTATGCATCGAGCATGTGGGACATCCGGCCACGTACTCCCGGACGTCCGATTTCATGGATGGCCACCAGAACCGTTTGCCCACCCTGAACGTGGTGCGGGGTGCCCCGGGGTGGCAGCTAATGGCAGACGCGTGGGCCCAATGGATCACCTCCCCTCTAAGACCTGGGGGAACAAACAGACGGTTGGGGGGACATGCAGGAGGCCTGGGAAGGCCCTGGGTGGCCTCCTGGACCCGTCTCTCCACCGGCCACGTAACTGCCCCCACCAGGCACCCTGCCGGCAGGATGTGCTCCAGTTCCACTGGGGCGTCTAGATGGTCATGGAGCCGGGAGAGAGCGTCCGGTTTCGTATTCTTCGAGCCTGGGCGGTATGACAGGTGGAAATGGAAGCGGCTGAAGAACAGCGCCCGGCGGGCCTGGCGGGAGTTTAGCCTCTTCGCGGTCTTGATGTATTCAAGATTTTTGTGGTCGGTGTAGACCAAGAAAGGCTGCGCCGTCCCCTCCAGCCAGTGTCTCTACTCCTCCAATGCTGTCTTAACAGCTAGCAGCTCCCGGTTCCCGATATCATAGTTCCGTTCCGCGGGAGATAATTTGCGGGACATGAATGCACAGGGATGTAGCCTACCTCCGTCTGGATCGCGCTGGGAGAGCACCGCTCCTACCCCCGAATCCGAGGCGTCGACCTCCACCACGAACTGGCACTCTGGATCCGGCATGCGAAGCACGGGAGCGGTGGTGAAACTCTGTTTAAGGTGCTGGAAGGCCGACTCTGCTTCTTCCGACCACTGGAACAGAGCCTTCAGAGAGGTGAGTCTGTGCAGGGGGGCTACGATACTGCTGAACCGCCGGATGAAGCGGCGGTAGAAGTTGGCAAACCCGAGGAAGCGCTGCACGTCCCTCCGACATTGGGGCGTCGGCCAATCTTCTACCGCCTTGGTTTTAGCCGGGTCCATTTGGATCCGGCCCTGTGACACGATGAAACCCAGAAATGACACGGTGCTGACGTGAAACTCACACTTTTCAGCTCTTACGAAGAGCCGATGTTCTAACAGTTTCTTTAGGACCTGGCGGACGTGACTCTGGTGTTCCTCCTCAGTACTAGAAAAAATCAAGATGTCGTCAAGATACACAAATGCAAATCTGTTAATCATTGGGCCCAATACTTCGTTAACAAACGACTGGAAGACGGCGGGGGCGTTGGTGAGGCCGAACGGCATCACCAGGTACTCATAGTGGCCGTTTGGGGTGTTGAATGCCGTCTTCCACTCGTCCCCTTCTCTGATGCGAACCAAGTGGTATGCGTTCCGTAGATCCAATTTTGTGAACCACTTGGCTCCCGACAGTAGCTCAAACGCAGAGTGGAGGAGGGGAAGAGGGTACGAGTCCCGAAAGGTAATGTCGTTGAGGCCGCGATAGTCTATGCATGGTCGGAGCGTGCCATCCTTCTTTCCCACTGTAGCCAACGCTGAGTCCAGATACTCCTTCATCGCCTGTCTTTCGGCGGGAGCCAGCTGGAACAGTCTCCCCTTGGGGGGGTTGGAGCCGGGCCGTAGGTTAATGGCACAGTCGTGGGTCCTGTGGGTTGGCAGGGACATGGCCTTGGACTTACTGAATACCGCGGCGAGGTCATAGTAGCAGGCCGGCACTCCGGTCAGGTCCACTTTTTCCTGACCAGTCCCGGTCGGCGGCTCCTCCGTCTTCACCAAGGGCTGAAAACAAGTGCTCCTGCAGTCCGTGTCCCACTCGCTTACCTCACCGCTTCTCCAGTCCAGCCTGGGGTTGTGCCGGCGCAGCCACGTGTGGCCCAACACCACCGGGTGGTAGCATGCCTCCACCACCAAGAAATAGATGCGTTCCGTGTGGCCGTCTGCAAACTCCATGGTGACGGCCTCTGTGTGGTGGGTCACCTTCCATAGTTTGCGGCCGTCCAGTGCTGTGGTTTCCACCGGCACCGCGAGCGGGGAGATGGCGACGCCCATCCTCTCCACCAACCTGGCGTCCATCAGGCTGGCATCGGCCCCTGAATCGATGAGGACCGCCTGCTGGAGAGAATGAGAGCTGGACGAGAGCGTGACTGTAGGCAGTGACCGGGCGGAGGCGCTACCAAACATGGTTTGGCTCACCACGATCCTCCGTGCTCGTGGTGAGCCAGGTCTTTTAGCGGACACTTATTGGCGAAATGTCCGTGCTGTCCGCAATACAAACATAACCCCTGGGAGCGACGGCGTCGTTTCTCTGACTCAGTGAGACGCGCGCGTCCCAGCTGCATGGGTTCCTCTGGTGGTGGCGGCGTACCTGAGCCCCGCGAGGGGGAACCTCCGTCGGTGAAACACTGACCTCTGGTGGAGACTTCCGCCTTTCCACGGTGCTCTCGTTCGCTGCTTCCCAGTCGTCGGTCGATCTGGATGGCCAGTGATATCAATGTATTCAGGTCGCTCGGCAGATCCCGAGCCGCTAGACAGTCCTTCACGTGCCGTGAGAGGCCGCGGATGAACACGTCGCCCAAGGCGGTTGCGTCCCATCCGGCCTCCGCCGCCAGTGTCCTAAACTCGATCGCGTACTTGGCCGTGGTCCTCCCTCCTTGTCGAATGTTCACGAGTCTCTGCGCCGCTTCCCTTCCAGGCGTGATCTCCTGGAAGATCTGCTTCAACGCCGTTGAAAAAGCTCTAAAAGACGACATGCAGGTTGAACCGCTCTGCCATTCTGCCGTTGCCCACGCCTCCGCTTCCCCGGTCAGGTGCGAAACCGCGTACGCCACCTTAGCTCTCTCGGTGGGAAACGCGGGAGCGTGTAGTTCATAGTGGATCTCACATTGTGAGAAATGCCCGACAGTCGCCGGACTCACCGGAAAAACGGGTAGGGGCACCGAGGCGTGCGTCGGGTGCCGGAGGAAGAGTCGGCGAAGTCGCCGCGGGTGCACTTGCCGCTGCGGTCGCTGAAACCTGGATCGGCGCGGTGCCATCGGAGTTTCCCGACGCGAGGCGGCCCACCGCCTCCACGAGTCCCGCCACTGCGTTCTCCTGACGGCGGGCGCACTCGGCCAGATTCTGGAGCGCGGAGTTGGTCCTTTCCTCCTGCTCGCTGAGCCGTTGCTCCTGGGCGGCGAGCGCAGCGCGGAGGTTCTCGATGCTGGCTGGGTCCATTTCTGGCCAGATTGTTCTGTCAGGGCGGCGTAGATGGCGGACCCACATGCACAGCACAATACAAGGTTTTCTGGTGTTAAAGAGTGTAGTTTATTCCAATATGCAGAGTCAAATCCAGGCAGGGTCATACACAGAAGATCAAGCAGGTTAAACGGGATCAGGCAGAGGCGTAGTCAGGAGCAGGCACAGGTCATATACGATAGGTGAGTACAATACCAAACGTCAGGCGTTGAATCGTGGTCGGGCAGGCAAGGTCGGCAACAGGCAGTAGAAATCAATCAAGACAGACAAGGATCAGGCAGGCTCAGAGTCGGAGGTCAGAACGAGAAACACGATACACATCAAGGCTAAACTAGGAACGCTGGAAAGTGGTGATCTCACGCAACAATCTGGCAACTGGAGTCTGTGAGGGATGGAGGCTATATACCGGTGTTGATTAACTAACTGCTAGCAGGTGTGTGAATGATCCGGGGACCGAACTGAGAGAAACAGGAAGTATACAAAATAAAACAGGAAGTCCTATCAGTGTAAAGGGCGGGTGTAAAAGCCCGGACGTGACACTAACAAAGAAATGATTAGTCTATAACTTCTATGGTAGGTTTATGTGAACAGTGAGAAACACAACAATAACAAAAAAAAAAAAATCCAGAAAAATGCATTTAAAAAAAATATATATAATTAATTTGTCCACATTTGGCCCACACACCTTCAGTTCCAGGAGGGCAGGTGTTGCGACCCAAGCCCCCACACCGAGCCCCCCAGGCAGAGCTGCAGCAGCCACAGAGACAGCACCCGAGGTCAGAGTGGGCCACCGGGGGTCAACGCTGTCCGCCCCATGAGAACCAGGGGCAAACACTGAAGTTTCAGGACACCTGAAGGGTCCAGTCTGTCTAATTCAGAACTTTGAGTCTTGGAAAAACTGAAAGTCCTTTTGAATTCTTTTTTAAAGTCCACTT
The DNA here is from genome assembly GCF_900634795.4 of Betta splendens. Taxonomy (NCBI): domain Eukaryota; kingdom Metazoa; phylum Chordata; class Actinopteri; order Anabantiformes; family Osphronemidae; genus Betta; species Betta splendens. The sequence goes on along the minus strand of NC_040882.2, from coordinate 13,670,763 downwards.
GAATCTTTTGGTGTTTGGTGGAGCATGAGGAGAGGACCTTGGTAAGAACTATGGTGTCCATAGTTGTTACTATCGACTAACCAGTCTGGAAGTCTGGTTATTGACAGATGGATTAGGAATTTGTTAAGATTTTAAGGTAGTGTCAACCTTAGAGTATTGATGGTCTTTTGATGTTGCACTTAGAGTTCTGGAACCACATGTGTGTTGTTGTTTAACCTAACATTCAGATATTTAGACTTTTGTTTATACTTGTCAGTTTAAGTCAAGTATACTTGAGTATAACTTCAAATCTAGATGAAAAACACTAATTTCTTTTTTTTTACTTGTAAGTAGAAACCAAATATACTTGATCACTCAAATATACTTTAGTTTAGTATATCCTGGTATATACAATATCTGCAAAAAAAGCAACCATAAAGGATACTTTTTTCTTTTTAGTTTAAAACAAGTATGCAAATGGTGTACTTGTATGTACTACTTTTTGCCTTCTGCCCAATATGTAGAATGTGAATGTGTGGACGCTGCAATGCACGCGCTCTATGCGCCCCATAGACCCTAATTAGAGTTTGTGTGGGGGGACCCAATTTGATCGTTCATTTGATGAACCAACCACAGCTGAAGATATGATACGATAGACTGTTAGAATGTAGTTAACATTGTAGCTCAACCCGGGCTAGTTTGAGACCCATTTGTGGGTCTACCACAGCAATACTTTATGCAACACACATAAACACCATACTAGTTATCACGTGGTGAGTTATGAGCCACAGACGACATGTGCTAAGCTAATCGCTAGCTAAATAAACGATATACAAATTCAAATATCGTCATGCAAAGTTCATATTACTGGCGAGCTGATCCCAATCTCTGTTATTCCTACCTTTTAGCAGGTACCCACTCACCAAATGCGATCAGCCATTCTTACTGGCTACCAGCCCTGTCAATCTTGTGTAGCTTATAACAAGTAAAAAGACACCTCACAGCCCCCCAGTTTTGTTTATATTGGTATAAATAAGTGGTATTTGGAGATATTGATCAGTTTTATAGATGTTTTACAGTAAGAGCTATAGTAGTGGAAAAACATATAGAATATACACACTAGGAAACTCACACCCAGCCTCCCAGGAAGTGCTGCAGCGCCCAAAGAGAACAGCCAGGGTTTGGTTTTAGATTTACCAAAAACCTACCTACAGTACAGAAGACAGTAGCCAATGATTCCAATGGAGGATCAGTCCCAGAGATCCAAGCTGCCTGTGCAGCTCATTGATTACTGAATACAGACAATGAGTCAGCGTCTGGCTATGAATGTCTTTAATGTTTCCCAGATCAGAGTCACAGCATACAGTGTATAATAACTTCTAAAGTAAACAGAAATATCCTCACCTCATTTATTTATATAGTTTTAATTAACTTTTTTTATCAATAAGCTTTTTTTTTAAATTGTCTTTATTTAACATTTTCCTTCATCTCAGGTCTCGGGTTTCTGAATTCAACAAAGAATAGAAAAGCAAGACAACAGGTGCAAGTTTGCAAAAGAGGCCAAGCTGAGGATTCATGTCAGTGTCTGTGTGTTGGCCATTGTAGGGCGTTAGTTAGTATCATAACTTTAGTGTAAACACTGCTACATGTGAAGTACTGTCTCACTGACTTGTCTCAGGTGGTGAGTTACTATATCCTGACAATATTACATGTAGCTTCTGACAATCACACAGATCATCAGGAGTAAATTGGAACATTGGGTAATTTTTAAATCAAAGCCACAAAAACCAGACTTTAAAAAAGGAGACGTTTGCAGGGGGTGAAATCTGCTACAGTGACTTTCCTGGTTAGGAGCTGTGTGCTACAGGACGCCCACATGGGCAACATTAGAACAAATAAAAAAAGATGTGACATCACAAAATGATGAGCAGGTTTTACTGGGTGATGAATCTAAAACCTTGAGCTTGAGGCCATTTGTTTGCAAACTGCACCTGTTGCCTTTGGTGGTCACAAAATAATAATTTCATCCATTCATTCAAAGAAAAAGAAGAAAAACAACTTATATTTACAAATATTTTGCCCGTTTTTGACTCTTACACCTAAAAATGTACAGTTTAGATCCTCTTCCAGATGTTGTGTATCTGTGTCCTTACTCCCAGTTTGGTTTTTATCCTCCACGCCCGTTTTGCTCAGTGAATCTGAGGCAGTGGCGCCTTCCAGTGGTTCCTTATAAAGTAGACATGGAAAAAGACCAAACTAAACGAGTGGTTCCTGTTTCCACCTCCTGTGGTGTCGCTGTAGCTGCGTTGTGGTGAGGTTTATTCACAGCCCCTTCACTGCCTCCTTATCCACAGGAGTGAGTACAAAAGGGTTGGTGTGGATCTGACCAGACAGATCCTCCGTAGGACAGAGTAGGAAGGTGGAGAATGACCTCAGCTTCACGTTCTCCCTTTAAGGCTGAGAGTCTTTCTTTTCAGTCTGTTCTCCACAGCACATTTCCATCCTGTTCCACAGCTTCTACTCGTCATCTGCCTCACACACGAGTCACTTGTTCTGTGTTACATTGTGCACATTTCCCTTTTCCACTAACAAAGTGTCAGACAGGACCCCCACCTCCCTGTTAGGCAGTAATAAAATAGAAAACAAACACACAGGCTAAAGCTAGAGTAGAGCACAGGCAAAGACAGCACCGGTGACTAACCTCTCTCACACTGGATGTAGGCTACTGTGTGTTCATGTGGGCTCACATCACTTCACTCCGCGTACAGTATTAAGCTGCATCGCCGCACTGTCCCGCAGAGACCAGCAGGGGGCGCTGCTGAGCCGTTAGCCTGCACATCCTCGCTCCAAAGCAAAGAGCACAATCCCACACGGCAGCCGTCACGTGTGCGGCTTTTACCCTGTTTAGGAGAACTGAGCCCCGTCTTCACCTCGCAGCTCTGCGACGCAGGCCGTGAAGGTCCACTGCTTAGCCCCAGTGTGCTTTGAGTTTAATTTATAGCTGATGGGCCCACAAACCTGTCTGGCTGAGTGAACTAACCCTTGAATATGAGGATAGTAGCAGAGCTGAACTGAGGTCAGAAATTGTGTGGAACAGCACGGACACAGTGAAGTCAGGTGTTTGTGTTGGTCGCAGCCCGGTAGTTATGATGGAGACACGACGAGAGAGGGAGGAAGTGACGTTAAAGGAGAGGGTGTGTGTGTGTGTGTGTGGGTGTGTGTGTGTGTGTGTGTGTAGAGGAGGAAGAAGCTCATTTGGATCCTGTCTCCCTCTCTCTGCGCTCTCTGATTAGAGCCCAACCTTTTGCCAGTGTGAAAGTATTCTGATGTCTCACACACAGACACACACACTCTCTCAAGCAAACATCAAACAGAATATTTATGTGCAGGAGCGCAGACAGAAAAAGGAAGGGGTACGTTAAAGAGCAGAGCAGTTTCTTACCTTCGCTGAAATACAAAAATAATTCTGTACACGCAAGCTACAAGAACGGATCTTTACGTCATGTTACCCTAAAAACAGCGATCGTCACAGATGGAAAGAAAACACAGCCACTGCAGGATGATGGGGTTCACTGCAGCTGTGGAGGATGGAGAAGCAGGTCTAAAGAACAACTGGATGAGAGGGTGAATGGAGCCTGGACTGGATACTCTTGCTTTTTTAATAAAGGAGTGTTGCAGGTGAACAGAACCAGTGATTTTTCATTTTCTGTGGGGTTAAATAAAAAACGATCTCCAAAGCAGACGGACATGATTCGAGTAGACTTGGGAAACGTGCATTGACAAATACAGTGTCCTTTTCCCCCGTCATCATCTTTAAAAGGAATTCATGCATAGATCCCCACTGACAAAACCTTTTGATATACTTTCTCCTTTGTACACATTTATATATAACTATATATAATATCATTTCTCTATAACTATATTTTCTGATTTAAAATCTTTCCACAAAAAACAACAGTTAAACAAATGCTTGAACAAAAAAAAAGGAACGGAAGATGAAAGGAACAATAGAAGAAACACAATCGAGGGCCAGTTTGGCACTTTGTCATGAGAACACACAGTATTTGTTAGTTGACAGTAAAGAGGAACACTAGAATTTTCTTTATTTTTTCTCCCTTGATGAGAAAGCAAACACAGCACGTACTTGGCACCGAGAATGCTGGTAGAATGAGATTATTAGTTATCAGTGTGTTCATAGCTTTCTGTGCTGAATGTACTCTACGTCCCCTCCTTTAGCTCAATAGTTCATGAAAGCTTGGAGCACTGGCAGGAGGAAGCAATAATGACATGGCAAATGAGAGGAAGGAAGCAGGTATAAGACACATGTAGAAAATAGAATGATGTATGAACACCAGGGGAGAAAAAAAGAGGTGACGTCAAAGTAAAAAAGGAGAAAACAGCGAAAGGCGAAAAGCATTCGTCCCTTTGACGACGGCAGCGTGATTCTGTCTAAAAACAGCAGACGTTCCTTAAAGAGTTTCTCTGAAAGATGTGAATCACCCCAGACCAAGCAGCCACTGCCTTGTGTTTCAGTTGCTTCTCCACACACCACCTGTGGAGGAGCTGCCAAGTCCGCTAAGAGGTGGAGCTGGAATCAATAGAGTAAGAGATCAGAATAAAGGCCTGCATCCAGAGGCCTCCTTTTTTAGATATTATCAGAGCCAGAAGTCCTGGTCCCTGGGCTGCGCTGTGTTCCAGTCCCTACTATACCCTGGTGGTGGAGTGGGGGTGGGGCAGGGTGTTCTTGTGGCCGGCGGAAGGGAAGGTGTTGAAGGCGTGGAGAGGCTGCATGCTGGTGATGGTGCTGGGGATCATGGTGATGGTGTTGGGGGTCATCAGCGGCACGTCGTCGGGGGCGCGGCGCAGCGCCAGGGTGTAGTCGGGCGGGCAGGCCGGCCGGAGGATGTCGTGAGGCCGAAGGGGCTCCATGTCGTGGTGGGCGTCGTGCTCCGAGTGCTTCATCTGCAGGGACATGATCTCCTCCTCCTGGCTGTGGGCCAGGTCGTTGGCGGGGCCGCCCCGCTGTGGGGACAGGCGGTGGCGTCGCATCTCGTGCCGCTTGTCGCGCTTGTAGTAGAGGGCGGCGAAAGCCAGGATGTTGAGGAAGAGCAGCGACGCGCCCACGGCCACGGTTACGCTCAGCTCCGTCGAGTAGTCCCGGGTGTCCCCGGGGAAGAGGTCCTGGCGCGGGCGCTCAGAGCCATAGGGCTCCGTTTCGGAGGGGAACGTGGGGTACGGGTGGCGAGTTGTCCGAGGGCCCGGGGTTCTTGGCCACGACCTCGGGGTGCCCGGGCCGGGGCCTGGGGGCGAGCGAGTGGTGGTGGGAAAGAGCTCCTCGTGTAGACTATGGAGGTGAGGGACTAGTTCCAGCCAGAAGGCCACCTTGTTGGCCCTGTAGTTGTCTCTAACGCGAGGTTTCAAGCCGATGTGGAGGTACTGCTTGTCCTTTGAGTTAAACTTGGTCCAGATGACCTCCTCAAAGCGGTTGGGCTTGGTGTGAATGAACTTGGTGTCCTGAGGGACTGGCAGGTTGGGATCCCTGGAGGAAGACAGACTTACAGGTGTCAAGTAAACCAAAGATGTTTCACTCAATAAATATGAGGGTTCTAGACACGCTTACCCAGTTTTGGCAAAGTTGGTCCAGTAAGTCATGACCACAGCGCTCAGCATTACGTCGTTCTTCGAGAAGTTGCAGGGGAACAGGTCTGTGGCGCCGATCATCGGCACGCCGAACACGTACGGGATCTCGTCCCCGTGGGCGGCGTCGGCCCATTCGGGTCGCGTCTCGGTCTGGCAGTGGTGGTAGAACGTGTAAAAGTAAACGGGAGACTGGAACTCAGCGTGGAGCTTGGCGGTGGCCACGGCCGGCGCCACCCACTGGTGGTCTGTAAATAGAGCTAACAGCGTCTTCCTTCGCATGTCGCCATTGTCCCTGTCTGCCCAGTCGGTGTACATGAACTTAATTGTCTCCCGCAGGATATCTTTGCCTGATGAGATGTGGAGGGAGGAAGAGGGGGAGAAAAGAGACAGTTGTTGCAAGGTAGGAGCATGGTAATAACAGTGATAGAATGATAGAAAAGTGAAAAGGCTGTGCAATACCCTGACGAAAGACTGAAGGGAGACGAGTGTTGTGTAGTGTATGTAGCGTATACGTGCGAGATGAGGCTGGAGAGAGAAACCGAGAGGACAGATGGAACAACAGAGGGCAAGACAGGCACTTGAGAAAGAACGTGACAGCATTATCCAAATGTGCCTGTATTTTGACTGCGGCCTGCTGCGAGGGGTTTGTGAGCTGCTCTGTTAGGAACAACAGCACGGTGATTGGGAGCTGGATGCCTGGGGGATGATGAGAGGCAGCATTAGCGCCCACAGAGCCCCAGAGGCCAAAGCGCAGACCCTCCGTGGTGAAAGACGATCTGGCTCTTTGGTATGCCCGTCCTGACTGACACACTTGACGGGGCTCGCATTTGATCTCCACTCATTCTCTGCCCCCATGATGGTTTAAAGACTTGCAGTATCAGTGGGTGCTGCGGTTTATGATGCATATTATAATGTATGTTGTGTTTGTGGGAAGATATTAAACAAAAGTACAATGATATTGTTTAATATGACAACTAGGTCACATTTTTGAGAATATGTGTGGGTGATAATGTAGGACCAATAGTATATGAATGAGGTGATCCCTCACCTTCAGGGTATCCGTAGAGGTTGTCAACAAAGTTAGAGATAGTGTAGTCGAATGCTGCGGCTGAGATGCCGTCGCTGTCCTCGCTGTCGTCCACAAACTTCAGCCCCTCTCCTTGGTTCACTCCAATCAGAATGTCATAGTTGAGAAACTCCCCCTGGTGGTGCAACAGGAGAAGAAGGTGTTGGCTGCATTTGCTCAGCAGGATGTTGAATGTATAATCCTCTTTATGGTCAGATTCATTCACATTTATGCCAAGAAATATAGATCTGGAAGGTAATTGTGTATTTGTTCATTCACGTTTGGCTGTGGAACGGCCTCTAAATAAGCTGTGGCAAACGTGGAAAACGCTGACCAGCTCCAGGGACTTTGAGCTGAAACAATCAACCTCTGCTTGAACTGCCACACACCTCGATAAGCGGCTGCAACTAAAACACGCCACGAAGGCACCGTGGCAACACACAAAGCCACTTTTCACTTCCAATACCTTTTGCTGCGACTTCAACTCTGCAGCGCGCAGCAAATGTCACTGCCGGCAGAGCAGAAAGGTCACGCTAACACCCACGGCACTGTCCCGTCGCACCTTGGCGCTCGCTTGGCTCGCGCGATACAATCGAACACCAGCCGCGTTCCGGCGGCACCGGTTCGTCACCTGCTGCATGAGGATCTCGGGGTCGTCGGGCACCACGTCTCCGTCCACCACCGGGCCGAAGGCAATGTGGTAGCGCGCCGGCTGGATGTCCTGGTCCACCAGCTCCCTGAAGTTCTTGCGTCTCAGGCAGTCAACGAGGTCCGCCGTCTCCATGTAGGTGCAGCCCACTTTGCGGGCGAGGATCTTGGTGTACTTGAGGGGCTGGTAGTTGACCGACCAGCTGGAGATGGCCGTTCCACTCTGAGCTATGGCCCTGTGGAACAGACCTGAAAGCACAAGAACCTGCGTTACTGGAGGAGGAACGCTCTAAAGGTCGTGATTGCACTAGATGACGACCGCGCGATTCCCACAGTTATTAGCATTTTTCAGACAGATTAGACCTGTCTGACTAGAGTTTTTGAACAAGAGAGATACTCAATATGTACATCACAAGGCACTTTTTCTGCACCGTCTCTCAGTGATCTTTATTTAGTAAAAATGTACAAAACTGTCACTGGAGCAAAGCTGAACGATGCTGTATCTAAACATTAGCAGCAGGAACAGGAACAGGCTCGTCTGAGACGTCAGAGGAGTCGTTTTCCTCGTTCCTGCGCTGGCTTTGTCTCTTCCCTCCACCTCTCTAGCTGCGATGCCTCCTCCCCGTCTTCCTCTTGCCTACTTAGTTCTGCCTGTCCTGTGCTGTTTGAACCACTCAAGTGGCTCGTTAAGAGGCCGCCTGCCTCACTGGTTTCCTCTCATGCTCCTTTTTTCTTTCGCTTCCCTCTCCAGAGCTCAAGATTGGTCAGTTAATTATGAAGCCGAGCCGTATGGTCTTCTTTCTCTGGGAAATCAATTATAGAAGTACTGTAGCTGGGAAACAGCTATAGCTACACATCTGCACGGAGTGACAGGGAGCCGGGTGTGTTTTATTTACCTGCTTTTTTTATACCTGTTGTCAAAACCGGTTTCTTGTTCACATCCCCTGTGCCCGTTGCCTTCCTCTGTTAGAATCCAAGTCTTCTGACATTCCAGCTATTTTTTCCCTCTTTGCCTCATTCAACAACGTCTCTGGGCCTCTCCACCATTTACTCCTCATCTCCCCCTAACCACTGTTAAATGGACACCGCAGATACGATCTTCTCCTCTACATGCTCTGCCCTTCATCACGTTGATATCGCTCACAGCCCCTCCCTCCATCCTGTCTACACTTCTGTCCTGCTATCCATCCTGTGCCTCTCTGCTGTCGGGCCTGATTTGTGATGCTGCGTCGTTGACATGATTGGTGTCCCTCAAGGGTGGGGATGACTGACTCCTTACCTGGCATCCCTGGCAGGGCCGAAAACGGAGCATGACAGACGGCGTCTAGTGGGCCGACGTTACGTCGTCGTTAGACGCTGATGAAGACGTGGACGATGATGACGATGGGGTGGTGACACGGTGGAAGCGTGACAATGGGCAAAAGAGGCCGTGCGGGGGAGGGGTGAGTTGCGACAGGAGACAGAGGGTTAATGCAGGCTGATAGCAGATGGTTAACAAGTGGGTCCCCTGGAAAACCAATGAATAAACATTTGAAGGGGGGCTAAAATGTAAAACGACATAATCATGCACTGGTGAATTCAGGACACGAGTGGATGTGCAAAACATTTGGAGCATAAAAACCAGCAGAGGGAATCAGCTTGAAAGGAGCTTTAAGCCCTCTGTGATCACCATTATCAGGATAACATAATAATGCATCTCTAAGCTATTTGAGTCTTGCAAAGTTATTGTCTGGTGAGTGGGTTAGCTGCCAACGAGGGGAAATGAAGGGTTAACTGACATCAGTGTGTATTATAGGGGCTGTATTAAATAGCCACAGTGACAGGAGTGCGTTTGATGCCACATCTAAACAGACAGAGTCTAAATTAGAGACGTGTCAGATGTCTTAGCGCCGCAGTCTCACAGAGCGCTGACTGAAACAGATGTGTGGCTATGTGAACACGCGCTCTCTAATCTTTGCCGCTCCTCTCACCCACCATTTCTTCCCTATTTCTGTCCTTTACACTTCACGTACGAGGCATAAAGGGAAGAGGGGGAGCGAGATATTGAAGGAGAGTCTTGGAGGAGAGCGGAGTTCCGATCGGACGACAGCAGCTTCTGGAAGCACCGTGATCAAAGCTGCCGAGCGCGCGGCCATTTGGCTGCGGGTCGTCAGCCACTGATCTCAATTGAGATCAAAGTCGATTGGTGCACGGGCCTCTGTCTACTGGTGGTGTAACGTTAACACTTAGCCCTCTGGGTGTGCTGCTGGTAATGGGGAGCACGGGGTCAGATGGATGGAAGTTTACGTCGGAGGTACAGTCCGTGGGTGAAGAGCAGGGGATGGTAATTGAACCAGGAGAGCTCACTAAGTCGGGTAATGTGGGCTAATCTCAGAGCTCCGGTGTCATTTATCCTCCATAGACTGGAGCAATAGAACCCGGACACCGTCGTTAGTCACACGGTTCAAAGGGCAAGGACTGGTGTCAAGTGGACATCATAGGACTCATCGCTGCTGGCTGAGTCTCCATCACACCATATGGCTCCAGAACACGCCATGACCGGGTCTGCTCACTACATGGTCAATGGATAAGCAACAGTAAACACACCAGTACTGCAAAAGCAGCAACAGATGCATGAATAGGAGTCTTGATTTGGACGTGCAGGTGTGCAACTCCAGCAAACACACAGAACAAACACAGAGTGGTGTCATTTTGCATTGCGGCTTTTCACGGATTAGTGAGGAATAATCTAAGCTGTGGACTGAAACGTCTCTGATTCAGGTGGAATTTGTGTAAGCAGTCACAATGCATTAGTCAGGAGATTTGTGGTTAATGAGTGATTCATGGGGCTGGATCACAGGCATTCACAAGTATTCATCCCAGACGTCCCATGGTCAGAGGGGAGAAGTTAAGGTACACAGAGTAAAAAGACAAGCAGTTGTCCTTATTTACCCTCCGAGTGGTGTGAGAGAATGAGGAGATTGACGCAGGATGCCCCGGCTCCAGAGCCGAAGATGGTGATGCGTTCCGGGTCGCCGCCGAAGTGGCCGATGTTCTCGTTGAGCCACCGCAGGGCCTGAATCTGGTCCAGCAGGCCGTAGTTCCCCTTAGCAGACTGATCGCCGGTGCTGAGGAAGCCTGAGGGGGAGGTCCGAGGAGGATTCGGAGGAAACAAGGAGACAGGAAAAGATGGCGTTAGCGTCCACACCTGCATGTAAACTAGCGACCAGCCCCGAAGGAAGCGCAGCCTGCGGAGAAAAAGCACGAGCTGCTGATGAAAGCAGAAATCTCTTTTGTCATCCACTCTTTAATGGTGTTTAGTTTGTCTGATACCATTCACAGCAACAGGCTGCACTGTGAGGAATAAAGCCGCAACTATTTTACAAGTGATGACACACTGTGTTCGGATGTTAGGATTGTAGATTTTCCTCTGGTGAAAGAATATTAGTCATGTTTTATACTTTCCTCGCAGGTGCGTTTATTCCAGCAACATTAGTTATTTCTCATATTTCAAATGTTGCAACAGTTTCCTTCTTGAAAATGTGAAGTTTCCATTCAGTTCGACCCAAGCCCCAAATGAAAATAGTCCCCAAATGCATTATTTACTCATATCTAATTCCTCCCGCTGAAAACCACGGTGCTCAGCTGTTTCAGCAAACGACTGAGCCTGTTTTCAAAGTGAAGGGATACATATTCATAAGTTGCGTTTAAAGATTGATGTGTTTGGTGGAAAGAAAAAGGGCTGAGAGCAACAGACAGGAAGGGGAAGCCAGAACACGCCCAGAGACGCAGAGTCGATTCTGGTCGTCCTGGGTCTTTACCGACACGCATATGCTGTAAGACCTTGAAATCCCAAACTGAGGAGGAAACAGTGCGATGTGGGTAGAAATGTAAGTAGATGTTTTCATGCCGGTGCTCGTGAGCTGTGGTCTGCACATGCTGAATTTGCATATGTAATGCGGGTGTGGGATTCACCCACTCTGAACATCTGTGCGTGCAGTCCTGTTTGCGCTTTAATTATTTGGTTGGGGGGGACGTGACAGCGTTACAGTAGGAGCGTCTCCGTACATGAATGATGACGCTGACTGATAATACAGCACTCACTTGTTCCATGTCAGTCCTTTCTGGTGGTTGTATCGTTCCTGATGGCTGACGAGTGCCTTCGATTGATCCGCCCCAACCTTTTCTATTCTAGTACCCTTCACCTGGCAGACTCTCAGACCCTCATGGAACTCTTAATTACAGCCTAATTATGGGAAAGTGCACTGTAGAGGTCATTCATTTAGTTTATACAATGGAGGTTAAACACTTGACCACAGTTGGCTGCTACGTTCTGTGTAGCACAAACACATCATGCTGCCTGACTCACTGAGGGACTCATTGAGATCTGGACCCCACACTACAATAATACTGTATGTATTAACCACATCTGTCTGTTTAGTGCTTGTGTTATTGTATAATATGTTGTGATTGATGGGTCTAACACCCTGGGCGCCTTTTCCTGTTTATTTACTGCATATACACATGTACAGCCCAGTAAATGACAAGGGGGGGGGGGGGGGGGGTTTGTCTGTGTGCTGTGTTTTTAGAAATGGTACAGAAATAACTACTGGACATTAAAGCAAATTACTTATCAAATTAACAACAAGATCCATAACCATTATCATCATCATCACCATAAATAATTACACAAATGATAATACGTAGATCAGGAACATAGTGACTGCAGTGACAAGACACTTCTCCTGCGGAAAAGGCGACACCCTGTGGCACAAACCTCTGTACATCACAGGAATAATAATCAATGGAAAACAACATTCTACACAGAAAGGCTCAAGCACCCAGTTCAGGGTAAAATATGCGAGCTGAGCTACTGCCACGACAGACTGTACCTGAGCCCAGACTGCACTCCACAGGTTGGCTCATTACGGACCCATTTTTATTCTTTCAAAAGTGGTCAGTGAACACATCACATCTACTGGGTTGTGTGTTGCTCAAAGCTGAATGTTTAGGCGCTTTAATGAAGTCACGCAGGCAAAAAGCTGCTAATGCCCTTCTGTAATCACCATGATATATTAAACATAACCTGTTATGCTATTATTAAGCCCATTACTTAGGGGAATTAATGCAATAAGTAGCAATACCACATAAACACTTGCACCACAAAATATGGACACAGTTGGCTTACAGCCTGGCTGTTGAAGGTAAAGTGCTGGTCAGACTAAAATAGTGATTAAAGGACCAATGTTTTTTTTGGTCCCAGGACATCGTAAAGTTATCTGGTCTCAGCCAGAGCTGTTGTCTCTCGGGCACCTCATGCTGCGTCCATGTCTGTGATGCAGCGGAGGACAGCAGGACACTTCACCCATCCTCTCTTTTCTCTATGATCTGATAAAAAGCTATAATAAAAACCAGGGTGGACGGTTAAAACGCTGCGATGCAAGATGAAAGCGCAGCTCTGCATGAATAGCCTTTAAAATGGCTGTGGTAAGGGAGGGCGAGAGGGGAGAGAGACACGAGAGGGAGAGAGGGAGAAAGAGAGAGAGAGAGAGAGAGAGAGAGAGAGAGAGTAAAGGAGAGCAGGATAGTGGGTGTTCTGTAAGTCCCGGATAGAGGCACAGTGTTTCATCTGCCTCCAAGACACCAGGGGGTGGCTCACACACACAAACACACACACACACACACACACACACACACACACACACACACACACACACACACACACACACACACACACACACACACACACACACACACACACACACACACACACACACACATCAAAGGCTGATACCACAGCTCTCTTTCCTTTCCTTTCTCTCTCTTGCACATGCCCACAAACACTCACACACGGCATGTCTACATCTAAGAGCACGTGGCCAGACACAGGCTGCTCATACTGTACGTGCTGACACACTTCCACAACACGCACGAGCTTTCAAAGGTGCCGGCGCCCGGTCCGACCCGCTGCACGCCTCCCTCTGCGTATTCTGGGGACCAGCCTTTTGTGTACGTTTCCTGCAGTCGCAATCGAGTGGCAGCGCGGCTTCCAGAGCCGAGACGCTGTTTGTATGTGCAGCCATACTTGTCATTGTGATTTGTGGCTGCTTGACGACTAACGCCGCCGCCTCTAACACGCCATCTCCCATGTGAATTCATTGTTAGAGACTGACATGAATGCCTGGCGCGCGTGCGTGTGTTGTCCCAAAGAAACGAACAGATGTAGGTGGCTGGAAGCGTCTGAATAATGTATAGGACGCACAGATTTCCAATGTGACACACACACACACACACACACACACACACACACACACACACACACACACACACACACACACACACACACACACACACACACACACACACACACAGATTGTGTCCACTTCCCTCTGAGGTGATGAAAGCCACCTGCCTGTTAGACGAGACGAGCGCGTTCCCAGTCGATGTCTAATGCTATTATTAAGATTGCGGCGGCGTGTCGCACGGGTTGGACCACCGCCGCCGCAGCGCGGGACGCGCTCTCATCCCGCTGCCGCGCTAAATGTGTCACGCCGAGTGACGCAAGGCTGAGGGAAGGCGAATTCGGGGGGAAAGGGGGGGAAACGAGAAACATCCCCTTTTTCCCCGGGAAGCTTAAAAAGCGGCTTTTGTCCACAAACACCACTCTGGCTTCGACACAGCGATTGGCCCTGGGTGATTCTCTCTGCTCCGCTCCCTCTTTCTCTTTGTGCTCATTCTCTCTTTAAAGTTGTTATTACTATTGCCGGGCCGCGACGACCAAATTAAGTGTGAAATTATTCAGATTTTATGCCTCTCTCAGCGCCTGTCGGTGTGCGTCGGGATGTGCGCGCGCTACAGACTTATTTCCGTGGCGGTTCGAGACGCGAACAATCAGCTGAATGAAGAGAAGGACCTGCTCTGTGACAGCGGCAGTCGCCTCGCGTTAACGACCGCGGCGCCGTTAATGTACTGACGGAATTACAGCAGACGCATCGGAGCATCTTCTCAGGTCAAACGCATCATTTCTAAATTGTGAAACCTTGTTCGTCTAGCGACGCACGCTGTACGTGTCACTCTCTCTCTCCACTCTATTCACCCAGAGCCTAATTCACAATAAAAGCATTCATCTGGTAACTTTTATTGTGGAACTGTCACTTGAAATTCAATGTACATGATTTCTTTCGACAAAAACGCCTCTCACACAGGTTGTCTACTATTAATGCACACCACCTGTTACCAAGACAACCACCAGAGGCGCTGCATGTACAGTATTGCCACAGGTTTCCCCCTTCGCACAGCTTCCCTCCTTCATCCTTTGATGTGTCTCATCCCCTGTAGTCTAATCCCTCTATCTTCCAGGGTTTAGTCTGGGGCTACGGCTGCTGCGTGTTTGAAGGTCAGTAGGTGCGCTGGCTGTGGTCCTGCCTCTAGGTGTCTGTCGATAATGAAGTTGCAGCCCTGGGTGTGTGAATGCCGGCGTCCGTGTTTCTGAAGCCTTTTCAAGCCGTCGCCTACTCTCTCTGTGTTTGTGTGGTTTGACCAAACTGAGAAACCACCAGCAAGTGAGATAATATGTGTGTGTGTGTGTGTGTGTGTGTGTGTGTGTGTGTGTGTGTGTGTGTGTGTGAGTGTGTGTGTGTGTGTGTGTGTGTGTGTGTGTGTGTGTGTGTGTGTGTGTGTGTGTGTGTGTGTGCGTGTGTGCGTGTGTGTGTATGTGAGTGTGTGTGGAGAAACCAGGGCAGCTCCCAGCAGAGCACCGCCACCATGTGTGCACAAGTGTTTCTCAAAGCCTCAATCCGCACGTGCATGCATATGTGCGAGTGAGCGGAGGAGCGCGTCTGTCACGGGGCCGTCCAAGTGTGACGGAGCGACGGATGACACACACTCGCACACAGAGGGAGGATGCCAGCGAGGGACGAGCCTGAGAGCGGCTGACAGACGTGGAACGAGTCACAACGGGACAAACAGCAAAAGGAGGCGAGATGAGAGGTTGTCAGGTGTGTCGGTCCACAGGGGCATAGGAAGCACTGGTGTGTATTTGATTTCCCTGCTTTAACTGGTGGTGCCGATGTTCCGATCAGTGTGTGTGTGTGTGCGTGCGTGTGCATCATTTCCTGTGTTGCCACATCTTTTCCTCAGCCCCCTTCCTTCCTCCACTCCTGTTTATCCATCATGCGGCTCCCTTGGGTGCTGCCATCCCTGGGGCCTCCTATCCAGTTGGAGGGTAATGGCGGGTGAAACAGGAGTGCCACGGGCCAGATCGGCTACGATTTATGACATAATATGTGTGAGTGTGTGGACAGTGCTTGTGCAAGGCTACTGTAATTGTTTTTAGTCACCGCTGCGCTTGACACTGAGTGAAAAGCCCTAAATGTCTCCTGTGATGCTTTTATGAGAAGACAGAGCCATTACTGCGGGTGTCTGTCATACACGAGTGGAGTTCCTATCATACCTCCTGTGGCCGCACCTTCACAGTGATGCAGCTTCACTGCACGCGTGCTGGGTCATGCTCTTATTAGCAGTCTGACTGAAATCTGCATGTTTACACTAACAACCTCGTGGCTGTTTCCAATCGCAGCGTGTCGACGTACAGCCGACTAAATCAGAGGGAGGCCAGTCCTGAGCAATCAGCCTGTAGCAGCTGGCACACACACACACACACACACACACACACACACACACACACACACACACACACACACACACACACACACACACACACATCAAAGGCTGACACCACAGCTCTCTTCTCTTTTTTCCCCTCACACAAAAAGTTGATGCATAATGTGTCAACACAAGCTCTGATGTGCTCTACTGTAGAACTAGCATATGTACATTTATCAAGTTTGCCCTAAAAGTTTCTTTTAATTGCATAATTGCATAGAGGATTATTAAATGAAAAAAATTATTCACAGGGATTCTTTGTTCTCTTGATAAAGCTATCCACTGATGGAATGACCCCGATGACATCACTGAGGTAATTTCCTCAAACTTTTCCTCTAGTAAAAAATATATGAAAACACTGTTTACTTCTGGCTGGACTTAAAAAGTAAAAGGTGAAAAAAAAATGTTCTCAAAAGAACTCCAAAAAGTCCCAAAATTCAAATTAGCTCCACAAACCAGCAAAGGGCCTAGAATAAGGGCAAGAATGGGGTAAAGAAAACAGTGATGGAGGGGGTGAAACAGAGGGAGGAAAACAAGAGCTAATGAATCCCCCCACTGCCGCGTGAGCCTGTTCCAGCTGCAGCAGCTGTGCAGCGCGTAGCATTTAGCCAGCACAGCAAACCAACAGCAGAAATCAACGGCTAAACGCCTAGTGTGGGTCTGTAGTGTTGTGTGTGTGTGTGTGTGTGTGTGTGTGTGTGTGTGTGTGTGTGTAGCATCAGCATCAGCATCGCCCTCAGTGGCTGCTAGTGCAACGCTCGGCTGTTGTGTCTGTCTGTGCATCTCTGAAGCAGAAAATAGTCGTGCTCCTCTACTACGTGCTGGCAAACGCAGCGCCACTTCAAACCGAGCCCCTGCTGCGCTGGCCTAGATACCGCGGCTCCTCCTCACGCAGCACGCGGGCCGCCGGCGGGAGCCAGCGCCGTTTATCGCAGCCTGGCTTTTCTTCGCCTGGATACTCTTTCTATTGTGTTTGGAGTTGTTTTGTGTGTTGCAAAATTCGTCCAATTCTCATTGATTTGTTTTGTTCGCAACGTATGGAAGACGGTCCCCACAGCTTATAAAGGCAACCTGACATGATGATTCTGATTGGCCCTCTGTGTTAGACCCGCCTCCTACGCCAAAGTGAAAAAATAAATGTGATGTGACGGCGGCAAATGAAGATTTAAAACTCAAAGACATGAGCTTTGAATGTGAGAATATAAAAAACAGGAGTGTTTGTAAAAGTGAGAGTTATAATAAAATAATAAAATAATCATTTACTTATCTTTTAATTGAGAAATTTTATTTTCAAAATTCAACAGTCTGATGATTTTTTATCTTTTTAAAGTTTAAACACAAATATTTCAGCTACAAACAGTTTTTTTTTGTGTATTTTTCAGATTGACAAGACTTATGGCCCGATTTAGCTGCATGTGCCTGCTCCTTTAAAAAGGCTGTGAAGTGTTTGAGTTAATTATTCAGCTGCTAACCTCCCTTTCACCTCCCAGCGTCAGCGCCGAGATGCTCCTCTCACCCACACCTGCCCCTGTACACACATACGTTATGATGCATTCATCTGTTTCTCCCCATTCACGGCAGCTGATTGAACATGTAAATGACGATGAAGCGCTCTTCACTGCAGTGAGGACAATCGCGGTTAATCTGAATGCCTGTCGCCAGATGAGAGCGCCTCGCATCCAGCGACACTAAACGTGACTCCTGCCTCGTAGGTGAGCGGCGAGCAACTTCCAAAATCCCTCTCGTTCGTCACACAAACGGCAACACTCGCTCGCTCGCCCGCCCGCTCTCTCGCCCAGCGGAGGTTTAGATGTTTGACCTTCCACTTGCATGTACAGCGCATTAGGTAAACAATTTGGATAAAGGGTTCTAGGGGGGAAACGGTGCACAGCCGTCTCCTGCACATTAGCTGAAGGGATACACAGACGCACACCATGCGCTTTTGACCAACACTGCACCAGTCACATTTCTAAGATGAATTCCAATGAAGTGTCACCGTTATGAGAACAACGCGAAAACTCGATACTTCTGAGATCCACAGCTTTTACATCTTCTATCCCACTTCTCTACACATCAACATCCTTTTGGTGTCTTTATAATTCACATGGGCACCGATCTCCACTAAGACATCTGATTAATTAATGATAATAAGAAAAAAATATTACCCGTTAATAATGAATGAACATTTATGAAAGTTTTAGTTTAACTATGAGGCTCCACAATCAGGCCACAGTTTCTTACCCAGCTTCCACAGCGTCATCTATTAATCATATGTGTGGCAGAAATACTACTTAAATACTTTACTATGGCAGTAATAATAGCACGATGAGAGCAAGCACCAGTTTATCTGGTTTCTGGCTGAGCTTCAATACTGTATATGTTGGATAACTCAGCGTGTTGTTTAATGAATTCATTAAGGTTTAATAGGCAGATTGTGCTTCTTTTATAAAGAATGAGGACAATTAAAACATTAGATAACTTTATTTCAATTAAATTACTGCACCTTAACTCCAAAGGACCTGAGCTTCTTCTATCACAAAAACTAAAATGATAATTAGAATAGACTGTTATGATGCTGACAGGAGGTCACAACCAGAACCAGAACCTACAGGCTCATGGACCCGGTTCCGCCAGCTCAAAAAAACCCAAACAAATAACTGCGCTGACGGCTTTGTCAGAGAGGCCGCTTTCTGTTTTCACACCATCAAGGAAATCACTGCTCCCGTGTGCGACGCTGTTTGTCAATCTGGGCCTGTGTCGCATCACTCATTGTGTTACAATGCACCTGCATCAAATCCCCTGAATGGGAGCGGAAGGCCAAGCTCCTCTCACAAACAACGGGAGGAGAAGTCGCTCTGTGAAATGCATGAGGTGTCGATTCAGACAGGAAAAGCCTAATTTATCAGCAGACAGCAGAAACTTAAAGTGTCTGAACAAGCATCATCATCATCGCCCTGCGTCTGCGTCACACAAAATTTACTCTGCAGAATGCAAACACAGACTCACACACAGCATGTGTCTCTGTGTCACTGATTACAGTGAATGGATTTTCTTTTATTTTGGAAAATAAACGGCTCATACTGTAACTAGAGATGCAATAATTACCCGGGATAAACACATTAAACATGGAAAACCTAATAAAAGGTTGTAGAAAGAAAAGAACCTGCTATGAGAGAGAGAGAGAGAGAGAGAGAGAGAGAGAGAGAGAGAGAGAGAGAGAGAGAGAGAGAGAGAGACAGACCGCCCATGAGGCAGCAGCATGTAGCCAACTATGATGGATAGGCTGTGTTTATTCCCACATCGTCCTCTCACTCTCCCTGTTTGAGTGCGCGTGTCCCCTGCTTTCCAGCTTCTGCTCCGTACAGACCAGCTGTGCCTCATGGAACACGGAGGGATGTTTCACTTCCTCCCCTTCCTTCCTCACCCCACTGTCCGTCACCATCCCCAGCTGCAAGGCGCCGCCCCGTTGAGCACGTGCAGCGTCAGACCAGTCACTTCACCATAAACAAGTGTGATGACGCCAGCGCTCCGTTCTTAATAATTTTTGACAGGGTGTATAATTATTGTTATTATTTTCCTTGTGTGTCTGCCGCAGATTGTTCTGACAAATCGTATTAGCATATTTCAGTCGAACGACAGTCGAAAAACACAAAGGACACATTTCACTCACAAGCCATAAATATTAATAAATGAGAGAAATAAAAGCATTTGCGAAAAACAGCTCAAACTATTTGGTTCTGAAGTAGAATGTTAGATGTGTCGTAAATAGGAAAAACTCAACAGGACCGGTCAGAAAGTCCACAGAAAAGAAGCTCTTACTCTCTGCTCGTGGTTCACTTCATAATGGTTTGATTGTAGTTCTTGATATTCTCAGATGCTTTCTTCTGCTTTATGTTTCTCGGTCTCTTCTAATCTCAATGGAGTCACTTGAAAGGGCGGCACAAGTTCATGCAGACCTACTCGCACAGCTGAGTACGAAACTGAAGTGGCTGCTGCAGTAGTTACTCTTTGATCAGTGTCACTGCTCTCTCCATTGGAAAATAATGGCTAAAGCTGCAGCCAAGTGATTCTGCTGTTAATCTCCATTATGTGCAACGGTAACATGCTGTAGAGAGGGAGAATCTGGAGTTCATACTGTGAATCTACCCGTATGCTGACGTGAAGGTGCTGCATTGATTCAATGCATAGAATCGTGCCTCCAACCAGAGGAACCAAACCTTCCTTATAACACTGGCTTTTCATTTTATGGTTTTGCAAGCTGGAAATATCACTATTTAGTTGATTTATAACATCAAGCGTTGCTGTCTGCACGTTCATCAGAAGCAAACGACCAAAAGCGCGCCCACACATTCGTATTTGAACCATTATTTACACTCTAGCGCGGGATACGAGAGTTAAAGTCAAAGTCAAAGTTTGTCCGATCCATTTTCCTTCCTGCGCCCGTGGACGTTTTGCCAACAAAGACCTGGCACCGCTGCCGCTTGAATGAAGGCTGTGCACGAGCAGCGTCTTTGGTGTCGGCAGAGAAACCGCCCCACTTCCAGCGCACGCCCGCGTTGGGCCAAGCTTCTCCTGCCTGTGTGGACGCTCTGCATCCGGGTTGGGCTGAGTCGGGTTTAACGCGTGGCAGGAGGACGTGTGGTTGGACGCGCTGGAAGCCTCCCGAGTTCCCCTTTGTTCTCCCGTAGCCCCCACTCCACAGCTCCGACCGAAGCCATCAGTCCTGTGGGCCGTCCACAGTCTATCAGCCTCCCACAGTTCAGGACTATTAGACTTATCGTAGCCGGAGTTGCTCCTAATTTGGCAGCCTCACAGCAGTGGGTGTAATGTGTTGAAAGTTATCAGAGTGAGGCCAGCTCCCCGTTTGGCAGGCAGAGGGGCAGTGCCACCGCAGACGCTCTGCCAGCTTGATTAATAAGTAGTGGCAGTGCGGCTACGCTAACAGACCGGTCTGCCTGGACGCTCCCAGACCCCGGCTAAATTAATGGGACGCACACACACACACACACACACACACACACACACACACACACACACACACAAAAGACTGCACATCGCAAACCGCGAGCAATAACGCATCGCCGTTTCTAACGACCACCTTCGAGTTTGCAGCGTTGTTGCGCAGTGGGTCGTCTGACTGACAGCTCATCAGAGCTGTTTTATCGCGGTATTGTGAACGCACCGTTTCCCTTAAGCAGAGCAGCAGTCATGCGTGACGGAGCACTTCCCTGTTGGGTTGCTATTAGTTACCAATGACATGACTGAGGAGGAGCAGAGTCCAGAGGTGGAACATATAACAGACATACAGGGTGATAAAAGGGAAATGAAGCTGTCTTTGTTTGCTCTCCTTCTCATTGATGACTTTGGTTTATCCATTCGTCCGCCATAGGCTCCGACAGCAACAAATTAATGACACACAGAAAGAAATGATGCATTTCAGGAATGAAAAATATCACTGGTCAGGGAAATTGAACATATTGTTAAATGAATGGCGACTGCAGGCGAGAGGAGCATTAATTCTCAGGACAAAATCTTTGCCCTGCTCATTTCTCTTTTGCCTTAAACCCAGAACATTATCACTACGTCTTTTTACAAATATGAAAGGAAAAAAAGAAAGTGAGAAAGGACAGATAAAAATGAGAAAATCCTACAAGTGTTGTTAGATTAGGTGCAAATATAGTGAACAGCTTGACTCAGTGAAGTTATCTTCACGT
This sequence comes from Betta splendens, assembly GCF_900634795.4. Taxonomy (NCBI): domain Eukaryota; kingdom Metazoa; phylum Chordata; class Actinopteri; order Anabantiformes; family Osphronemidae; genus Betta; species Betta splendens. The sequence continues at coordinate 13,649,073 of NC_040882.2, read as the reverse complement.
TTCAAGGACTAAAAACTGAAGTGAAAAAAAAAAAAAAGAAATAACAACTCTGTTTTCCATAATCACTTAAAATACAGTTTTAATTAATGCAACAAATGAAAATGGGCCAGAAATATTTGTTGGTGTAGGTAGAAAATGTCCCTATTTTGGCTTTATGCAGTCAAGTTGTTTGTCTGTAAAAATGTCACAAATACCTCGTTAAATGTATTTGGAAAAACATGAAACAGGAGCTAATTGTCAATTTGCTGGAAAAAAATTATATTTGTGCAATAACACAATTATTTCATTAAGAAAATTAATTCACAGAAACAACTAATAAGTGCAGACATAATTGAAAATGTGTAAAACGATATTATTGCTATTCAGTTGGAATGAAATTAAAAAATATTGCTCCCAACTGTTTAGTCGACAGAATTAAAGGCTTTGTAAATGTTTCAGTACTTCCAGATGCCTTCGCATGTTTCTGTGTTTTCCTCCCTGATTTCCTTTTCATCTGCTGCTCCTGAATCAACGTGGGGCCTTTTTCTTCCTCTGCCCACGCTGTGAGTGTTCAGCGCGTGAGTAGCAATAAGCCACAGGTGTAAACAGTGGTGGGTCTGTCAAGGTGCTGGTTTGGGGGACTGGGAGCGAGCTAAATACCAGTAGGTGGGCCCGCACTGGGGGAATGCACAGACACTCACTTAGGTGAAACACTGGGGAGGAGTACAAAACCCACATGAGTGCAGCGCTGACATTAACGCCCACAGTCTTGGATGAAGGGAGCGTGTGGGAGGACGTATGATTCATATTCTTATCATCGCTGGTCATGAAGAAAATTGACTGCATTACTGGAAAAAGCCACGGCTCCCTCTGATCCATCACACAATGTGCATACTTAATGCTTGAAAAATGAGCAGCATTTAGCGTTGATAAACATTTTAATCTAGAATGGCACACAGGAAAAACAAGTAGCAGTTAGAAAAATGTCGCCTTTTTATCCGCCATTTGTTCTCTTGTTGTCCTTTGTATTTCTTTTTCTTAAATATGCTCGAAAGACAAGGGCAGAGATCAGAACATGCTGCTACTGTATTATATTGATGGTTTATGTAAAAAAAAAAAAGAGGGCTGAAAACTGATTGACTGCTGCAGAATGAACTACTGCTTAATATGTGGCTGTCAAATACCAACATACTGTAGTGTAGCTCCCCACTTGCAAGTCAAATCTGAAAACATGTATGCAATTTTATAAAATGCCAGGTCGCTTATCCATGCATCACATTACTTAATGCAATATGATTTAAATTGTAAAACCACCAACTGTACTAATCTTTGGCCGTCAATCTGATTTCGACTGTACATTTCATTTCAGGGCGCTTTGTGTTGTGCGCTCCGGCCCCTGCTTCACTGTGTGTGGGAGCTGCAGGCTCCAGGTTCGGGGCTCAGGTGGCTCGAGTTGGCCTCTGATCAGAGGCCAAATAGGCTCTGCTGCCTCGCACCTGATGCGGACGCGGAGCCGCGTGGCTGGGTGGAGCTCGCTGCTGGTGTGAACTCCTTAAATACTGTAGAATAGGCCTAAAATACATCATGGCCCAGAATATACAGCTTCAAAGCATGGCAATTTGAAAAGGGCCGTTGATACGCGGCTGAAAGAATGAGGACAAAATGGTGGACGCGGAGGATGAACTCTGCGTGATGTCGCTGTTATCAGATAAGAGCTGAAGACCCTAAATAAGAGAACGAGCCGGGCACGGTGGCTAAAAGGTCAACGCGAGGTCGTAGCAGCTATTGCTGGGTCAGAATGAACTTTTTGCTCACGCAACAGCTCACACTGCTGCAGGACGTACACCCGACAGCCACACTCGGTGTTGTACTACTAAGCTTTGCCTTATTTCAAGATTTATGATTAATTTCATTGCATTTTAATGAGCAGATACGGGATTAGATTTTAGATGCTGCTGGTTATTAACTGCGGCACTCGGCCAAGTTGCACTGTTTCCGTAAATGTTGGCTTGTGATTACTGTACCAACAGAACCTCCAATGTCCTTTAACTTCCAAGTTAAATTATATTAAATTTAGCAAAGTATACTAAAGTTTGGAGGGAATCCGTATATGTTCAATAACTGGTATCCTGGAAGAGTGGGTGAAAACTAGCACAGTGAAAAGCATGAGGAATGAAGCTGTACTGGGGAGATGGGGACTCGTGAGCATTTGTGAAATCCCAGCCCTGGTTACCAGTGTTACTAATGTGACTACTGGAGCTAATTTCCTTTGGGAAATGCTTTTATACTTTACAGCTGTGTGTTTCAGCGGCCTTCTGGAAAGGAGATCATCAGCCACTGTAGTGTTACGCAGTTTGTGTTTTCTATATCTATATCACCCTGTGAGGGCATTACGTTTACTTCTATGACTGAGGAGTGTTTTTAGTATCAGAAGCTGGATCCTTTTGTGTCCTTTTCAGTTCTTCTCCTATACCTGGGATGAGTTTGGGTTTGGGCTTGTGCTGCTGAGGGGGAGTAACAGGATCAGCAGTTCCAGATCAAAATGAGGTTAATTATACGTTGTGATGGGGAAAGGAAGACACATTTATTGGGCGGCGGGGCGGACGGATGAGTATTTTGACTGGGCTTTGAACGTTCGCTGACTGCGGCGGCTCAAAAAGTTGTGTCTGTGTCAGCACGTTTGATCACCAAGAAAATCCTCTTGTGTCAAACTTCCTCCAACTTCCAACTTAACAAAAAAAAATACCCCAAATCAAAGAGCATCATGGAGCAAGAAAAAGATGCACCCACACAACCCTCAAAATAGCATAAAGAGAAATATGTATCAAAATATCATCAGTCATCTTTTATTTTCTCCAAGAAACTGGTCCAAAAGAACAAGAGGGTGTGGTAGATGAAATCCCCTTCACAGTGTACATGCTGCAGGTGGGGGATACATTAACAGCAGGCTCTGAGTCCTGAGTCCAAATCTTCCACAGTGTCCTTGAACGTCCCCTGTGTTTTTTCCCTGATTTGATGTTATCATCATTGACTTGAAATGGGGCTAGCGCAATATTTGTGTAGGTTTTTACTCAATAGCAATTTCATCCTTGAGCTGGGGATTGAGGCACAATATTAATGCGGCTCATTATATCGGCTCTCAATAGGTGCTTTGTTGCTCAAAATCCTGTCAACAATTTGGTTTGGGGGACAATGCTGTTTGTCGGCCAATGCGCTTTCAAGGGCACAGTGGTGATGATGATGTTTGAAGCTCTCTGTCGTTTGAGAGGGAGATAAGGAGCTGTGGAAAACACACACAACAGCTTGTAGATGGCTTTATAATAAAAAGTGTATCTGGATCCATTACTCGGGCCTCAGACCCACTCTTTGAATCAGGCTGATGATTTGCATAGGAAACAGCTTTTAGGCAGCACACACACCAACACATCGGTTTGCATTGCATATCCAAGTCCCATCTGACAAATGTTTTACTTGTGTGTCTGTTTGTATGTGTGTGTGTGTGTGTGTGTGTGTGTGTGTGTGTGTGTGTGTGTGTGTGTGTGTGTGTGAGCGTGTGTGTTTCAGTGTAGTCTGTGTGTCTGTGAGTGTGTGTGTGTGTGTGTGCATGTGTGTGTGACACATCCCCCAAAAAGACTTCAAAACAAGAAAAAAGGAAAAACATGCAACAAAAATACCTTCGTCTCGAGGCTTGTTCATTGAAGATTCATCGTGTTTTTTTGTGAGCGGACCTAGGGTTAAGAAAAAAAGGGGGGAAAAAGAGAAAAGAGAAAATTCAAAAAAGATTACTGGTAAAAAAAAAGAATATCAAAAAAAGAAAAGAAGCAAGAGCAAAAAGG